>NC_056735.1:950318213-950421228 GCF_019279795.1 Protopterus annectens
GGGGACGAATGCCAGCATCCTTATGTAGAGCTATCAGGGGAGACAGCACACTCCTCATCAGCTCGAAAGCAGATCCCACTGGCTCCGAAGATGTCCCCGGCTCTGAGGAGACAGAGGACACCCCCGGAGTAAGGGAGATCAGCTCAGAGGCTGTTGTGGGAGCCAACCTCACCTGAGCAGATGCTCCAATGGGGTAGACTTGGCACCGAAGTTTGGGCTCGAGCATCCCCCCCAGGGCGGGCCAGAGAACCCTGGCTCCCAGACACTATGGACGGTGCAGAGAAAGTCAGAGCAGATGTCGGCTCCGTGATCACCAAAGGGGGTCTCAGAACTGATGGTTGTACAGTACGTAGTACCAGGCAGTCCGGCTCAGAGGGTTCAGCTTGGCTCGGAGGAGGAACAACTGTGGATATAATGGCTTCAGAAGGCTCCGAGTCCTGATGGGTTGGAGCCAAGAACAATTTGGCTAGTGCTGGTGACTTCAAGAGCCTGCGCACCACCTGCTCCACGTCATCATCAGATAGGCTTCTAGTGGACCACCACATTTTTAAGATTTACTGTGCATTCATCAGTAGATTTTCTAGAATTATTGGATATTTTATTAAAAGTGGACGAAGGGGGTAAAATAAGCACTTTGTTATACCATAAGTCATGCTGGAAAATGCTCTATTGGATACGGGTAGCATGCAACCCCACCACATTTTTAAGAATGTCATGGATAATCAGCTTCTGAGAACTGCCCGACTTTGTAGTATGGAAAGTGACTTTTTTAAATCACATAAATGTAACAGAAAATAATTTGTTAGAACATGGTTACAAAAGTATGAAAATTAGGGAAGCATCAGAAAGGGTTAAGTCCATGAGAGATGGGAAAGGTAGACCACGGTACTCAAAGAATACTGGAGATTCAATTAATAGGGGACAGATAAATATATGTAAGGTTAGGATACCCTTTACTTTTCGCACTGATTTTAAATATATAAAGAATATAATAAAAAATAACTGGAAGATATTATTGTCTGATGACAGGATGAAAAATATAGTAGGTGATGTGCCAAACTTCAGCTAGAAGAGAAACTGTAACTTAAAGAGTCTGCTATATTATAGACCAGGACTTGGTGATAAGAATAACTTAGGAAAATTATATTTTGGCAACTCGGGTACATATCCATGTAAAAAATGTAAGGCATGCAGATATATTAAGACTGATAATGTGTTTGAGCATTCTGTTACTAAAATGATATACAAGTACTCACACTATCTATGCTGTTCTACTAAAAATGTGATTTATATAGCAACCTGTTCAGAATGCACTTTTTATGTTGGTAAAACCAATAGAATATTAAAGGAATGTATTTTACAGCATATTGGTGATATACGCAGAAATGTGCAAAGAAGTGCAGTAGCTCAACACATTTAATGAATTTCCACAGCATGATTTTAAATTTACAGCTCTGGAGATTTACACTCCTGCACCTAGAGGTGGTGATGTAAAGAATGCCACAGAAGTTAAAGAAACCCACTGGATAGCTTGTTTGAGAGCTGATGTTTCACCAAGCTTAAATGGTTTTATACCTTTAAAACCTATTTTAAAGGCCAGGAAATGTTAATTGGCTAAAGGTTCTAACTAATGTAATTGGTTTTTCAAGTGTATTTATATGCAGACTGATTTTATATTTTTTGTATTGATCTTGATGAAGGAGGCATCTCCGAAAGTGCTTATCTGTCTACTGCTTATTGTTTATTAAATATATGTGCTTTGCCGTGGTTGTCCCATTGCTGTTTCTCAAGTAGATAAACTAAATGACAGGAAGGATGGGAACGGTTGAATAGGATGATGTAGGATTACTATTGTCAACTGAGGTTGTAAGACGTCAGTGTAAGCGTTGTGCTGGGTAGAGAGAAATACAGAAGGGATATAATGTGAAAGGTGATGAAAGAAGAGGGATGACAAAAATCAAAATAGTGCACCAGAGGAGATATTGAATGGGAATAACATTGTGCAATAAAAATAATGGGGAGGGGTGTGTTAGAAGAGAAGGAAATGGTAAGGAAAGGGGAGAGGAAAGTTAGCAGTTTATACAGAAAGAATGACGGAGACTCAGGCTATAGACATAATACATCAGTATAGTGCCTTTAGATAACATGAGCGATAGCACAGCTTAGAATACACTGTGCAGAGGGATAACACTTTTTGCCTTGCCAGGAGTTGAGCAGGAACACAGTCATGTGTTTATTATATGTTGTTCTGACACCTGAAAGATTTCACCTGAGGTATTTGTTTAAGGGCAAGTGGGATGTAGTTAAGGATTTTATACACGTAGGAAGAATGGAGAGAGTCTACAGCAGAGCTGTCTGATTTAGTTATTAGAATATATATATATATATATATATATATATACACACATACATACACACATATTTTTTAAATTTCTGACAGAAGATAATTATTTGGTAAGTAGCGTTGAATGATGCGAGTTACACTAGAATAGTTTTCAGGCTTGTAAATAAGGTAATGTATGGTGAGTAGTTGAAATAATAAAAAAGTAAGGCAGTTCTAACCAGTATAGCTGCTTTAATGTTACACAGTGGTGAGACCTGTATATCTTTCACATTAGCAGCAAATGCTGCTACTTCGTTGTAGCATTGCACAAGCAGATTGGTCTGGGTTGCCTACAGATTAATGAGAATACAGGCTGCAAAATAAGAGAATTTGAAGGAGGAAAGTTAAAGCAATGTACTTTCTAGCACTGCTGTTACGTACGATCTCAAACAGTAGAAGGTGCAAATTTTTGATAATTTATTTTTACTACACCATTTACATGAGTCAAATTTCAAGTAGTGATATTACTATACCTACTAGCTTCATGTGGGTTACAAATTTGATTTTATGTTGTTTGTGGTAATTAGAATGAAGAAGGGATTTCTAAGTTTTGGGGTGAAAAGGGTGAGCTTGGATTTTGTAGGGTTTAGAAGCTGGGAATCGGGCAGTTATGATTCAACAGTTAATAGAATCCTTTATGATTCAACAGTTAATAGAATCCTGGGTTAGTTGTTGCACTATGTCCATTTTAAAAGCACAAAAGAGAGTGGAATCCTGTGCATATTGGATGACTTTTGCAAGTTTGCTAAAGGGAGATTTCAGACTCTTTACTGTTTACTTTATAAGTTATAATACAAAATGCAGGAAAAATTATTATGTAGTTTAATGACACTTTTAAAGCAGAACTAAAATGCAATCTGATAAGCAAGGTGCATACTGCACACACTAACGTTAAGTAAAGTCTAGAATGTGCCACACTGAAAATGCCCAAGCAAGAAAACGTACTGACACCACTTAAAAAGCATCACATGCTTAAATACAGAAAATTATAATCAGTATCCAATGCTGTTACACAGCTGTCTTAAAAATAGTCAAGATACTGAATTTGGTCTTTTTTTATTTGCTTTTTTAAACATTTACTTTCAGTCACTTACCATACTTTCCCCTTTATGGCACAGCATAATGCTTCTGAATCATTCTTTTGTTCCCAAATTTAAAACCAAGTGAAATCTTCAAATGTTACAAACTGCAGTCAAAAAAGGAACACCTTTACAATGAGATTTTTTTTCTCTTCATGAAGAAAGATGAAGCATATCATTAACAGAAAATTGCCTTTACTGCAGAATATAAAAATAACCTGCTGCAGAACAACAGTAAAAGATTGACTACAGAAATAATCTCTAACTTAGTTTTTTTTTTAAATCAAAGAGAAAACATGATGTACAGAGAAGAATGAAGCATAGTACTTGTACCACCAATAGTTTCTATATACAGCCTACATAGTCTGAAAGCTCTTAACTCCCAAGTATATACTCCACTCATACTTTTATCTTCTTAATTCAATACACTTCTACTGGCTACCAACTGTTCACCACTACTTCAAACAGTGCCACCTCAAGTCTTACACATCCCCAGTTTTGTTGATCCATCACTTGAAAGGCATATCTTACGAATTTTGTTTAATTTTGTGTGATGTACCATTAAGGCCTCCCTTATGTCTTGCCTTGCTCCTCTCTCCAGCATATATGGCATACATTACTCCAGACTCAATGTTCTCTGAAAAGATATCCTGCTATGTATAGAGACTTGAAACGAGATCCAGTACAATAAATGGAGTCTCACTAGCAAGTAACAAGGGGAAAGTACAGTTGGGTTAAGTTGAATTTACCATAACAACAGATATTCGAATTCCTCACTGCTACAGTAGCCTTTGGCTATATGGGTTTGTATCCTGCACATGGTACAATACCCAGCCAGCTTCACAAAGCTACAGCATCCTCACACACCTACACTCTGACTGCTGATTAGCTAGCACTTTGGATGAAAACCAGCAGTCAGACTGAAGACACTTTCTTGCCACCTCAAGATGCAGGATTCACAAAAGCAGCAATTTGTTTAAGTCCCCACAGGGGAACCTTTACACACAAAAATGACCGCCTTTTAAGGAAAAAAAACACTCATGTTTTGATGGGAAGGAATGTCGAAAAAGTACAGTTTTGTACCTACCATAAATGTAGATGTCCGATAGGTATGCATCTGCAGTCATAACATATGGGTTGTCCTGCCTCAGGCAGCCCTTCGGTCGGCCGGATTCCAAAGTCTGGGTCTGGCCTCGGCTGATGTCGCACTTTCCCCGACGTCAGAGCGTCTGGGGTATAAAAGCATCAGCCGACGCCATTTTCCTCAGTTTTTCTTGCCCCAGATGCCAGGTGCCCTCTAGGAAGGCTAAATTTGGATAAATGCTGAAAAGTTCCAAACATTTGCAAAATTATATACATGTATAAACAAACAAATACACCATAATAGATTCCCCCATCTAGCTAAAAGAGGGGTAAGTACCCTAGGAATACCACAGAGGGGTGGGAGGGAGGGTAATCCTGACTGCAGATGCATACCTATCGGACATCTACATTTATGGTAGGTACAAAACTGTACTATGTCCTTCAAGGATGCATCTGCAGTCATAACATATGGGTAGAATACCATAGCCAATCTGGGGGAGGAGGTACTAAGAAAAGGATGGTGTAGTTAAGATCCCCTGCAGGACTGCAGTAGCAAAACCTGCTCTGGATCTGGAGTATAAAGGTAGACTGCAATGCTTGGCAAATGTATGCACGGAGCTCCAAGTAGCAGCTTCTAAAATGTCCTTGGTAGCCACCCCTCGTAGGAAGGCTGTAGTGGTGGCCGTGGCCCTTGTGGAATGAGGCCTGATGTTTTCAGGAACTGTCTTTCCATGAAAGGAGTAGCAAAATCGAATGCAATTTCCTACCCATTTTGAAATTGTCTGTTTGGAAATTGCTCTTCCTTGCACACCAGTAGCATATGCTACAAAAAGTTGGTCAGTTTTTCTGCTAGTTTTTGTTCTGTCCAAGTAGTAGCGTAGTTGTCTGTGTATATCCAGGGTGTGCAAAAGTTTTTCCCCCTCTATTCTGTGGATTAGGGAAGAACGTAGGCAAGTGAATAGCTTGGTTCAAGGATACCATAGATACCACCTTTGGCATAAAAGTAGGATTGGTTCTTAGTGAAACTCTGTCCTGGTGGAAAATAAGAAATGGCTGCACTGCCATTAATGCTTGTAACTCAGATACTCTTCTTGCTGAAGTGATTGCCAGGAGGAATGCAGTTTTCCAAGACAGAAACTGTAGATCCGCCGATGCTGCTGGTTCAAAAGGAGGAAGTGTCAGTTTCTCCAGCACAAAGTTGAGATCCCAAGCAGGTAGAGGGGGGTCTTCTTGGAGGTTTAATATTTTTGATCCCTCTCAGAAACTGTCTGAGGAGAGGGTACGAGAAGATAGGTGGATCCACATTGTATTCTGCTGAAATTGCTGAAGCATGAATCTTAATGGAAGAATAGGACAGGCCATTGTGGAACAATTCTGCTAAGTATTCTAGGATATGTGTTATGTTTGCCACTGACATCTGAGCCTTTTGATGTGCTCCAAATGAGAAATCTCTTCCATTTAGCTGAGTATGTCTTCCTTGTGGAAGGCCTGCGAGCCCCCAAGATAATGTCCTTCACCCTCTGAGATAAAACAGTTGGATTGGGATTTAAGGAATTTTCCAGGCAGTTAGCTGCAATGTTTTCAAGTTGGGATGCAGGGTCTTGAAATTGTTCTGCGTCAGAAGAAGAGGCCATAGGGGGAGAGGCCATGATTTTGCCTGAGACATGCTTCTCAATAACGGATACCAGTGTTGCCCTGGCCAGTCTGGAGCTATTAGTATCACTCTTGGCTGTTCCTCCCTGATCTTCAGTAGAACCTTGTACATCAATGGGAGAGGTGGAAAGGCATATACTGTTAGGGCTTTCCAGCTGAAAGAGAGAGAGTCCACCCTTCAAGCTTGTGGGTGGTATGTCCTTGAGCAGAATGTCTTCAGTTGATGGTTGAGTGGGAAGGCGAACAGATCTATCTCCGGCATTCCCCATGTCTTTGCTATGAGTTGGAAGATGTCTGGGTGCAGCATCCATTCGTGTGCATCCATGGTAGTTCTGCTTAAGCTGTCCGCCAGTGTATTTTCTTTCCCTGGCACGAATTGGGACTGTAGTTGGATAATGAGATTCAGGCATAGTTCCCACAGATTCATAGCCATCCGGCATAGAGGGTAAGAGTGTGTGCCTCCCTGCTTGTTTATGTACCACATGACCGTGGTGTTGACTGTGTCCTTATTAACAGGTGGCCTTGTTGGAGGAAGGGCTTGAAGGCCTCGATTGCATGCCTCACTGCCAGCATTTCCTTTTGGTTTATGTGCATGCTTAGCTGTCCTTGAGGCCATAGGCCTTGGATACATTTGCCCTCCATGTGTGCTCCCCATCCTCAGTCTGAGGCGTCCGTGGTGATGCTCTGCCTTGTTTTTGGTTTGTTGAAGGACAACCCTCTGTTGGACTGGCAGGCCTGAGCCCACCACAGGAATTCCTTTTGAAGGCATGGAATGATTGGTATCATGGTTTCTAAACTGTGACTGTGTTGAGACCATACACTCCTTAGGTACCATTGTAATTTCCTCATATGCAGCCTGGCATGCGGTATCAGAATTATGCAGGATGCCATGTAACCCAGGACCTGCAGGATTTTCCTTGCAGTAAGCAGAGTTTGTCTTGTCAGAATCATGAAGTAATCTGGAAGTTGTTTTTGTTTTTCTTCTGTGAGAAAGGCCATTTGGGTGGTTGTGTCCAGATCTGCACCCAAAAAGGTTATCCTTTGGGATGGTACTAGTCTTGACTTTTGGATGTTGACTGTGTATCTCAAGGTCTGTAGCAGGTGTATGGCATAGGCCAAGTCCTTTATCAAATTTCCCTTGTTGTCCGCTTGTATTAGGCAGTCGTCCAGGTATGGGTAAATTTGAATTCCCTGTAGTCTGCAATGTGCAATTACTGATGCCAGGCATTTTGTGAATACTCTGGGTGCAGTAGATAAGCCAAAGGACAATGCTGAGAATTGATAATGCTCTGATCCTGCAAGAAATCTGAGGTGTCTTCTGCAACTTGGTCGAATAGGGATGTGCAGGTATGCCTCCTTGAGATCTAGAGTCACCAGCCAAGACTCCTTGCCCAACATGGGAAGAAGTTGCTGTAGGGTCAGCATCTTGAATTTTGGCACAATGAGATAAGTGTTCAGTGCGGACAGGTCGAGAATAGGTCTCCATTGATTTTCTTTTCTTGGTACAAGGAACAGTCTGGAGTAAAATCCTTGGCCTTGTTCTGAACATGGTACCGTTTCTATAGCTTTCATCTGAAGTAAATTGTTGATCTGTCTTAAAGCCTCTGCCCTCTGATTTGGTGGAAGGTTTGGCATTCCGCTTCTTTTTGGCAAAGTGTGGAAGTGGAACCTGTATCCTTTGTCTATTATTTGCAGTGTCCATGTATCCTTTGTAATATAATGCCAGTTTTTTGAGAATAAAGCCAGCTTTCCGTCCAAGGGTGCTTCCAGTTGATCCCTGGTAGGCTGAATCAGAGTCAAGTCATTGAGCCTGTCCTGGTGCAGTGGTTGTTGTTGTTGCTGTTGCACTACTCCTCTGGTTGGCAGGCTGCCACTGACGGCCTCTGTAGGAGCCCTTCAACTGACCTCTGCCTCTAGGGCGCCTGTTCCTGCCTCTCTGGGCTCTGTCCGAGTCTGGAAAGGACCAATTCTTAGTAGACCAGTTTCTGCTGAATCTCGGTGGTTGTACTTGCAGGAAATCTTTAACTGTTTGCACAGATTTTGCCTTTTCTTCAACCTTTAAGATCTCCTGAGCAGAGGAGCCAAATAAATTTTGTTTCTCCATTGGAGCATCCAGGAGTTTAGCTTTAACATGGTCTGGCAAAGATTGTTCCTTCAGCCAGGCATGCCTACGAATAACTGCCCCAGTCATAGCTGATCTAAATGAAGCCTCCAGTGCATCATAGCCACATTTTAAGAAATGATTACTAACCAGTTGTGAATTGTGTACCAAATCCTGAAGGGATTTACGGTCTAGGGGTTCAGGAGAAGAAAGTTTCTTATTCAGTTCATCTAACAAATACTTTTGGTACTGTATCATATGAAATTGACAATTTAATGCCCTGACAGAAAGAGTTGCAGAAGTATACACCTTCTTTCCCCATCTCTCTAAAGCTCTAGACTCTCTTTCAGAGGGTAGAGGATTTTTGGCAGTAGCGGCAACCCCTTTAGGGCCCTGAGAAATAGTTTCTGGGTCTGCAGAATGGGCTTTATACAGATGGAAATGAGAATCCGGGACCCTGTAGTATCTGTCAGGTTTGGCAGGGGCCGGAGGAAGAGTATCAGGGGCTGTACTGACATCATTGTACACATCATCAATTACATTCAGAACAGGAGGTATAGCTAAGGGCCTATGTTGAGGCAAATGCAAAAAGGTCCTTAATCTTTTTCTAGAATCAGAGAAATCCTGACCTTGCCATTGAAAATGCTCTCTCATGGAGTGTAGAGTCTCACCAAAGGAAAACTCTTCAGGAGGGGAGGCCGAAGGGATAGATACCTCAGTATCTGAATCCTCATAAGGCGAGTAAGCCCCTTCCTGGTGGTCTGACAACTCAGACCCATCCGTGGAATCATCTGAAGAGTGTGGGTCAGAGGGGTCAGTCCTGGGCCTTTTGTCCGGAAGAGGGTGAGAGGCCCTGTCTGGGTGAGGTTGTGAACCCCTAATTAAGGAAATAAGGTCCTCAGCCAACTAGAGGAAGGCCTCTGGGAGGTAGTTTTGGTAGGCAAAGCTTTAGATAGTTTGGCAGCTTTAGCCCTTGAAAAGGCCTTAATGGACATGGAAGCAGGGGGCCTAGCTGCCCCACGTGCAGGAGAAGAAATGTCCAAAGGTATGGTGTCGGACATTTCCTGAACACTGGTTTCGGTAGGAAGTTCTGTAGCCGACTCAGCCGGGGCCTCCCAGGCCTCGGTGGTCGGATGTATGGTTTCGGAAGAAGGAATCTCCGAGGACTCGGTTACGGCCGAAACCGAGACACTCGCGGTACGCCTAGCCGTGGTTTCAGCTGAAACCGCGGGCCGCGAGTGTCAGTCCTTTTCCTTGCGTTTTTTCACCATATGCGAAGTCGGAGTCTCCGACGGCATTTTATAAGCAAAAGCGGCTCCAAAAAATTCCTCTGCAAACTCCGACCGACGTCTAAGAGTTCGTCGGTTGAAGGAAGCACAGGCTAAACAGGCCGATACGTCGTGGTCTGGGCCTAAGGAAGGCAGTAGGAATGGAAATCCTTATGAGGTATTTGTTTCCCACAAGTTAAACAATTATTTACTTTGTCTGACATCGGCTGAGGCAAGAAAGAGTCCCCAACGGGGTACTTAGCTTTTTTCGAAGTCTTCGGTAGCTGAATTCAATGGATCTGACCGACCGGCACTTGCGAACAGCTTCTGCTTCGGGCACCGCGCAGCAAGAAAGACTGAGGAAAATGGCATCGGCTGATGCTTTTATACCCCAGACGCTCTGACGTCGGGGAAAGTGCGACATCAGCCGAGGCCAGACCCAGACTTTGGAATCCGGCCGACCGAAGGGCTGCCTGAGGCAGGACAACCCATATGTTATGACTGCAGATGCATCCTTGAAGGACATCTCAAAGTTCGAGTAAGTCCCAGTTTTTATCATCTCCCTCAGTTAATGCACACTGCACTATTGAGAGTATTAATCACTTTTTTCCCCATCCTGCTTTTTAAATGTGCAACATTTGGGACTAGACTACCAATCACTGGAGAGCCTAGGAGCCACTACTCAGGAAATCAGTTTGGGATTAGTGCTTCTGTTTTGCATATGGTGGAGCAGAATGGCACTGACTCCTGCTGGTCTCTGACTAGGCAGTATGTGTCGGAATTCACTGAGTGTTCTGGTTGAAGTTTCAATGAGAACCTCTTTACTGCGGTTATGCAGCTTGGCTTTCTGTTGCATCGAGTTATTGTATGGTCTACTCATAGAACTTAGCAAGAAAATAATACAGCAAGTACTTAGTACCCAGTAAAATCCAGATTAATAATACTACTCAGGAAGCAGCTAGGGCTTAGTGACAGTCATTCTAGTAAGAAAAGGGAGCACCTGTGTTAAGACTAGCATAATCTCCACTACCAGACAGGCAGCATATCCAGTAAATCAACAACTTCATAGGCACTACTCCCCCCTTCATCCCACATTAGTAAGCACCCATGGATCTGCACTTTCTAACTCTCTGTGTAGCCAGCTTTACTGAAATAGGCAGCCTGAAACAATGTAACAAGTGTCGCATGTTTACAGACAACCACCTACTAGCTTTGTTGAAATGGGCTGCCTGAAACAATGCAACAACTGTCACAGGTTTACAGACAACCACCTACTATTTAAACTGATAGAGTGTATAAGATATGTAGCTACATAATGTAAGTGAAGGCAAATCTCTCACTCGAAACCATGACAAACATGATGCAGGCTGTCAGTACTATACAACAGCACACAAAACCAACAACGCACAACTCGGACTAAACATCTACATGTGCATAGGCTCTTAAAAGCAAAGTACCTAAACCTTACCCAAGAAACAAGTATATTCAGCAAGCACACAGGTAGCACCCACAATGAAACCTACATCAAAAAGTCACTGTTTCAATTCAAAAGCCCATAAGGCAAACCTCCCCACAATTTAATATCTTAATCAGAGGTGACTCCATTATGCATTATTAGACACACTGATCCACACTCATCAGGCTATCAAAGGAGAAGATCATGGTCCGTTTCCTAACAGGTGCCAGGACTCATTACAGCACACAAGCACTCAAGCCCTTGCATCACAAGTATATATATGATGCAGTCATAGAGCAAGTGGGTGTAAATGGCTTGAGACATACCTCCCTGGACTATGTGAACAAGACATGATGGAGCTCTTGGCATGTGTGTCTGAGCCAGGTATGAACCAAGCTTTAAGCACCATTCTACCATTATAACAACTTCAACAATTGTCTTAGCTTCTGGTGACATTCTAAGGGGGACTACATTACCTGAGAGGAGACTGTACACAGTCCTAGCTTCTTTGCCAAGAATGGCCTGCACTTATTCCTCCCAATGCTTACACACACGCACAGTGACTAAATGCTTGCCCACCCCCAGAGTTTCTTTAAGAAACATCAGTCTTCTAAAGATTCCAAATTATGTAAGGATACTGCTGTTCAATGCTAAGACTCTTTAAAAAAATCCACTCTCTAAGTACTCCTTACCCTGGAAAACACTGACATTTGTATTATCACACAGACCCATTTCAAGACCAATGACAGCACTCCATCACTTCAGGGTTTCAATGCCTACCATATATATTCAGGCCCACCGCATTAGATGAAGGCACTAAAGGTGACCATGTCTCCATATTCTTAAATAAAATTTCACCTCCAGACCCTTCACACAAAACAACCTAGAACTTCTCCACTTCAAAACTCCTTACCATACCAAAGCCAACCACAGAACCCTCTCTATGTCCCCCCCTCAGCCCATACCTTCTACATAAACACTATAGAGTCTCCATGTTTTAAGCCAAACAGCATCCACCTTGAAGACTTCAACTATCCCTCCATTAACTGGGTGACTTGTACATCTTTAGACATGCATACCCAGATAATTCTGGAATTTATCAATACAAGCTCTCGGGATCAAATATTCTACAACCCAAACTGAGGCTATAAAATCCTGGACTTATTCTTTACCACTGCGAAGCAGCTCTGCTCCCCACCAACTAATTCACTCCCTGGTCAAACTGGATGACAAAAATCAATCACATTCACCATAACACTGAAACCAGTGCACCTTTCCATCCCTCAGTATTGAGAGATTGTGCCAAGGCTAATCTTCTACAAGTGATGACCTGGCTAAATTCAAAAGCCCCTTCCCTATTGATAATCCCACTGCTTATGGTGAATCCTTTACTGCAGAAGTCTTTACACATATGTTGGCCCCCCTCAGAAGTAAATACAATGTAAAATTTAAAAATTCACCTCCATTACAAACAGGCTCTATAAAAAATGAAGAAAAAAAATAATAATTCAACACAAAAATAAGTTTAACTCACAAGATAATAATGTTCTTATTACACTTAACAAGGAACTTCAGACCCCAATTAAATCAACCAAAGCCAAATACAAGTGGTAAAAACAAATTACCCAGGTGAAGGATAAAGTTCAGCTGTGTAAGCTGAACATACCATAACTACATCTTTGAATGATTACTGCTGCAGTAGCCTGAACTGTGCATTACATTTTGCCAAGGATATAACAGCCGGCCAGCTTACAAAGCTTCAGGTCACCTTCCATGCACCAAAACTGACAAGCAGCTCGAGCCGAGACAAATACAAGACAAGTTTGGGTTCAAAAGCTCTTCAGAGCTTTCCTACCAGCAGAGAGAGGGAGGCTGAGCCCACAAAGGGAAATACTAGTAACAACAAAAAATGGCATAAAAGACACACCAAAAAACAAGGGGGACAGAGAGAGGAAGTGGCTACTGCAGCAGTGCCTATTCGAACATCTACTGTTGTGGTAAGTTGAACTTACACAACTTTGCCGTGTTCATCACACTGATCACTGTTGCAATAGTCTTAGCTATACTGAGTGATTACCTTAGCAAAATACATTTTGGAGGGGGAAGGAGAAGAGTCCAGGAGGCCTAGGGGATTGGTCCTATTAAAGCTTGATCTGAACCTTGGAAAGGAATCAAGCTTATACTGCTTTGTAAAAGTATGTACATGGGGCCAAGTAGCAGCTTCTAGAATACAATCCTTTCAAAAAGCCATACATGAAGCCAAGGCCTGGCAGAGTGGGCATTGACCCTGCATGGAATATTTTTTTATGGTGAGTATAACAAAACATAATACCCTTAGACAAATATTTGGAAATGGTTTGTCTTGACACAGGATGTCCCTTCTTACTTTCACAAGAAATGAAAAATTCATCCACAAAAATGAAAGATTTAGGTCTGTCAAGAGTTGTCTCTGGACATCCAAGGTATAGAGTATCCTTTCTCCCTCATTTTTAGGTTCAAGAAAGAAAATGGGGAGCAGGTTATTTTGGCTTAAAATAAACATTAGATACCATTTTAGGCACAAAAGAAGGATTAGTTCTCAAAGAAACCCTATCCCTATCAAAAATGAGATGCAGTTGACCATAAGAGCTTGCAACTCAGATACCCAGAGATCACAGCACTCAGTAAAACTGTTTTACATGTTAAGAACTTCAAGAAACTCTCATTAGCTAGTTCAAATGGAACAAGTGTTAGTTTCTCTAACAGAAAACTTCAGATACCACTGTATCTTTCTCATGTGGAGTCCTGTCAGGGGGTATCATGAAAATCACAGAAGCTACGAGACCCAAAATCTTGAGGTACTCCATTCACAATGGCAAAAGTATAAGTGGAAAATCCTGGAAATAGATCTAGATACAGATCTATTTTTTTCCTGTGGAAGGAAAGCTCTTTGAACTGTGGCATCTAGCTGACATCCCAAAAACACAATCCTGTGAGGAGGAGTCTAGAAAGAGTTTTGAAGGTTTTTTGGAATCCCAGTTTTTGTAAGATCTATCTCATCCAAAAGGGAGTTACAACACTTTGAAAAACACTCTGTAAAGATATACAAGTCATTTAACTATGGAAACGTGGATACCCTGTAGTCTAAAATGAGCTATAACTGGAGCTAGACACTTTGTGAACACACCTGGTGCAGTGGATAGTCCACAAGGTTAAGACAGACAACTGATGATGTGATCCAGTCATACAAAACCTTAACAAACACCTGAAGTCTGGATGAACAGGAATAGAATAAGCATCTTTTAAATCTAGTGTTACTAAGAAACAAGAATAAGGCGGAAGAGGCAACAGGTTGTGAAGTGACATCATTTTGAATTTGGGAGCTATCATAAGGAGGTTTAGGAAATAAAGATCTAGAACTGTTCTCCAAGCATTTTTCTTTCTTTGGCACTAAAAAACCTTGAATAAAATTCCTTTTCCACCTTTGAAGGGAGAACTGGTTTTATATCACTCACTGGGACAGCATGTGAAGGAGGTAACCAGGAAACAACAGCGTCATCATGAAAAAGGAATTACCCCTGGATAGGAAAAGTTTCCTCCAACTGCCATCTTGTATCAGTGATGAATGATCTTCACAACCTGTTTGTCTGAAACTATCTGTTGCCAAAGAGAAGCATGCAGACTCAAACTTTCTGGAAGAAAAAAAGGTGGGGAGGCTGCCAGAGTGGGAGGAGGGAAATAAGTCTCTAAAATAATCATTCTAACTTACTGAACTAGCCTTGGTTTTGGGAGTTTCCAGAATTCTTCTTGGAACTCCCTTGCCATTTCTTCTGAAACATCTGTTTACTTGCAATATTTGTCGATACTGTATTTTGTTTCTTACCAAAATTAGATAAGGAGTTATTGGAAAATTTGAAAAAGGAGTGCTGAAAAATCTTCCCTGAATCAGCTTTCCCATTTCATCACACTTTTTGATCACCTCTGCAGCAGAGGGGGTAAAAACTAAATCTATCTACAAAGGAGAATTTAAAATCTCATTTTCGTCTGGGTGGTTCTGAGAAGAGAACACAGCCATGCAAACTTGTGGCCACAGGCCTTGAAGAAGTTAAAAAAAAAAAAAAAAAAAGAGAGAGAGTCATAGACGCACCATATATAATGACTAGTCATGTGAACAGTAGAAAACATTACATTATTTAAACATATTCCTCAGAAGAAGAAAAGTACAGTTGTGTACACTTACCATAAATGTAGATGTTAAAATGTATTCACTGTTGCAGTCATTACATTTGGTAATCTGCTGGAAGGTTGCCCTCAGTCGGCCTGATTAACAAAGTCTTGGATCCTGCGTCGGTTGCTGTCCCTTCTTCCATGACGTCAGGGGTATAAAACATGCAGTAGATGCCATTACATCAGTTTTTCTTGCCCCAGATGTCAGATGCCCCCAAATGGGGAGCAAATAAAATTAAAAAACAAAAAATATACTTCCAATCCCAAAAGCAAATACACCCAAAGGGCTTTTAAGCATAGTGAAAGAAAGTAGAGATATACCCAGAGAAAAATAGGGGGCTGGAGGGAGGGTAACCAGGACTGCAACAGTGAATACACTCGAACATCTACATTTATGGTAAGTGTACACAACTGTACTATGTTCTTCGTGTTTCACTGTTGCAGTCATTACATTTGGATAGATTCCCAAAGCTATGGTTGGGTGGAGGGAATTATACAACATTAAGACCAGCAAAGCCAGCTCTGGATTTAGAGAAAAGTAGTAAATGGTAATGTTTGGTGAACATATGAACTGAACTCCAGGTAGCAGCTACTAGAATGTCCCTGGTAGGAACACCTCTGAGAAAGGCTGTAGAAGTAGATGCAGCCCTGGTGAAATGGGATCTGATCCCCTGGGGGATGGTTTTTCCATGGTGCATATAGCAGAAACGAATACAATGGCTTATCCATTTGGAAATGGTTTGCTTTGAAATAGACTTTCCGTCTGCCCCTGCAGCAAATGCCAACAACAGTTCAGATTTTCTTTGAGATTTTGTCCTGTTTAAGTAAAATCTAAGTTGTCTGTGTACATCCAATGAATGCAGAATCAGCTCCACCTTGTTCTGTGGATAGGGAAAGAAAGTTGGCAAATGAATGGTGTGATTAAGAGCCACACTGGATACCACTTTAGGCATGAAGGATGGATTGGTCCTGAGAGATACCCTGTCCACTTGAAAAATGATGAAAGGCTCCACTGCCATAAGAGCTTGTAATTCGGAAATCCTTCTAGCTGAAGTGACTGCTAAAAGGAAAGCTGTTTTCCAGGAGAGAAATTTTAAGTCTGCAGTAACAGCTGGCTCGAAAGAAGGGGGAGTGAGCTTTTTCAATACAAAATTGAGGTCCCAGGCAGGGGTTGGAGCTCTCCTGGGTGGTCTTAAGTTTTTGGCCCCTCTGAGATAATGCTTTAGCAGAGGATGAGAGAAGAGGGAAGGTTCTGTGTTGTAATGAGCTGAAATGGCTGAGGCATGGATTTTTATGGAAGAAAAGGACAGGGCCTTGTGAAGCATCTCAGTTAAGTATTGTAAAATCTGAGGAATGTTGGGCACTGCTGTGCTTATCCATTGAGATTGATTCCAGACAGAGAATCTTTTCCATTTATCAGCATAAGATTTTCTAGTACTAGGCCTTCTTGTCTCCATCCATCACAGGTTTGCTGAGGGGATGCTAAGGGTGAATTTAGGTGATTAGCCATGCTGCAAGATTCGAAGTTTGGAGCTGCATGTGCAGAATTTGGTTGTTCTGCTGAGACAGTAAGTAAGGTGTCTGAGGCAGGTGCCACGGTGGAAAGTGTGACACATTGCGCAGGAGTGGGTACCAGTGTTGGCGAGGCCAGTCTGGAGCAAACAAAATCATTTTTGGTTTGTCCTGTTTGACTTTTAGTAGAACTTTGGAGAGCAGAGGCAGAAAGGGAAAGGCATAGATGGATAGGTTTTTCCAGCTGAAGGATAGATCATCCACTTTCCAAGCTTTTTGCGATGAGTACTTGCGCAAAATTTGTCCAACTGATAGTTGTGAGGTGAGGCAAAAAGATCTATGTCTGGGCTCCCCCATTTGCGTGTCAACATGTTGAAAATCCATGGTTCCAGTTTCCATTCGTGTGGGTCCATGAGATTTCTGCTTAGTTCGTCTGCCAGAGCATTCAGCTTTCCTGGCAGGAATTGAGCTTGTAGTTGTACTTGATAGATCAAGGACATGTTCCACAATGCCATGGCTAGTCTGCAAACGGGGTAGAAGTGTGTACCCCCCTGCTTGTTTATGTACCACATAATTGTGGTGTTGTCTGTCTTTATCATTAATTGTCCTAGAGGAAGGTAGTTCTTGAAGGCTGTCAGTGCATTCTGTACAGCTAGCATTTCTTTTTGATTGATATTTGATTTGGGCTCCATTTGCCCTGAATGCACTTCCCTACCAGATGTGCCCCCCAAGGATAGTCTGATACATCTGTAGTTAGGGTTTGGGTGGCAGGAGGTGGTGTGAATGACAGTTCCTTGTTTTGGTGGCAGGCCTCTGCCCACCATAGGAACTCTAGTTGCAGGCAAGGAATGATAGGAATCATTGTTTCCAGGCTGTGACAAAGCTGACTCCATAGACTTTTTAGGTACCACTGAAGTTTCCTCATATGCAGTCTTGCATATGGAATTAGAAGAATACAGGAGGCCATGAACCCCAAGGCTTGCAATATTTGTCTTGCAGAAAGCAGGGTTTTTGTGGCCACCTGTTTGAAGTAAGTCACCAAATGAAATTGCTTCTCTGGCGTAAGGAAAGCCATCTGGGAAGTTGTATTCAAGCTTGCACCCAGGAATGTAATTTTTTGAGAGGGTACCAGTTGTGATTTATTTTCGTTTATAGTGCACCCTAGACACGTTAGAACCCTTTTTACAAATGCCAGATGGTTTAAAAGAGTTGTTTTCTGCCTGAATTAGACAATCGCCCAGGTATGGATATATCTGAATATTTCTTTGCCTGCAAAATGCAATTACTGGAGCCAGGCACTTTGTAAAGACCCTGGTCGCAGTAGATAAGCCAAAGGGCAGTGCAGCGAACTGGTAATGCAAGTAGCCTGCTTTGAAGCGAAGGTATCTTCTGCAAGATTCCCTGACTGGGATATGCAGGTAAGCTTCTTTTAAATGTAGAGTTGCCAACCAGGCATCTTTGCCTAGCATAAGAAGTAACTGGTGAAGAGTCAGCATCTTGAATTTTGGAATGTCCAGAAAGGTGTTAAGTCCAGAATTGGACGCCATGATTTGTCTTTTCTGGGTACCAGGAAAAGTCTTGGAATAGAAACCTTGTCCCTTTTCCTCTTCTGGTACTGGTTGTACAGCCCCCATGCTCATGAGGGAAAGTACTTGTTCCTGGGCCTCTGCCCACTGATTTGGGGGCAGGTCTGATCATCCATTTGGAATTGGCAACGTGTGGAAATGAAATCTGTATCCCTGGGATACTATATTTAAAACCCATTTGTCCTAGGTTATAAGTTGCCAATTTCTTGCATGAAGAGCCAGTTTTCCCCCCAAAGGGGCGGCTAAAAGGTAAGTGCCTGGTAAGTGTAAAGGGAAGTCATTGAGACTGCTTACCATAGGGAGGTGTCTTGTTGTTTCCATATTTGGAAGAGGAGGCACCCCATTGTTTTGTTCTTAAAGTCCCTCGTGACTGAAACCTGGAGCCTTTGGAATGTCTGGGTTTGACTTGAGTGGCTCTCGAAGGAACTGGAAAGGACCAGTTCTGAGTAGGCCAGTGCCTACTAAATCTTGGATGTTGCACTTGTAAGAAATCTTTCACAGTTTGCATAGATTTAGCTTTATTTTCCATCTTTTTTAAAACTTCTTCAGCCTTATTACCAAAGAGACGGTCCTGTTGTAAAGGAGCATCCAACAATTTTGTTTTAACATGATCAAGCAGATTTTGCTCTTTAAACCAAGCATGCCTTCTTAGCACAGACCCAGTTACAGCAGCCCTGCAAGAGGCCTCCAAAGAATCAAAACCACATTGCAAAGTATGTTTTCCAACTTGTTCAGCTGAATGCAATAAATCCTGTAAATCTTTGTTTTCCACACAGTCAGAAATTAACATTTTCTGTTTAAGCAGTCCCATGATATGCTGTTGATATTTTAACATATGAAATTGACAGTTTAAAGCCCTGATTGCCAAGGTTGCAGAAGTGTAAACCTTCTTACCCCATCTATCCAGTGCCCTGGAATCTGTATCAGAAGGGGTATGATTTTTAGCAGTAGAAGCCTTAATGCCCTTGGGACCCTGAAAAATAGTTTCAGGATCTGCAACAGGATTTTTGAAAATAAATTTGTGGGAGTCAGGAACCCTATAGTATCTTACAACAAGCCAGAGGCAGAGAATCAGGAGCCATACTAGATTCTGAAAAAACATCATCAACAATGTCTAGAACAGAAGGTATAGCCAAAGGCCTATGCTGAGGAAGAAGAAGAAGAAAATCCCCAAGTCTCTTTTTAGATTCAGAGAAATCCTGACTTTCCCAGTGGAAATATTCCCTTAAGGTATGTAAAGTTTCCCCAAAAGAAAAATCCTCAGGGGGAGAAGCAGAAGGAATGGAATCTTCTGCATAAGAGTCCTCATAAGTAGGTATAGACAATTCCTGGTCATTAGAAGAGTCAGAAGAAATAGAATCTTGTTCAAAAGATTCATAATCAATGTCTTGCCTAGGCCTCTTAGAAGAGGGGGGGGGGGGTTGGCTACCCCTGATCAGAGTAATTAAATCTTCAGCCATTTTGATAATTTTTTCTTTAGGCATAGGGGCCTGCACATGTGACCCAGGCGTCGTTTTTTTAGGCATAGGTCGAGATTTTGGCCTTAGTTTTGAAGATGGCGTTGGTCTAATATACAAATCTGAAGGCCTGAAAACACCTTCAGAAGCCGGTGCCTGCAGAGTGGCTCCGGACCTACCCAAGGTAGAGACATCCACGGGTTCCAAAATTGAAGCATCTCGCGGCATACCAGACTCCGAATGGGTCTCAGTAGTGGCCTGCGAATCAGAAGTAGCGGGTATCAGGGGCTGTGAAAGCTCCTCATTGAGTACCGGCGAACTGGCGACTGGCTTAGGAAAAGCGTTGTCGGCAGTTTTGGACCTCAACGGCCTGTCTCTGTCTTTTTCTTTGCGTTTTTGTAGGTATTCCGGTAGTCGGATTGCTAACCGATGACATTTCTGGATAATTAAAGCATGAGACAAAATATTTAGAAGCAAAAATGTACCGACATTTGATAGTGCGTTGATTAAATAAAGCACAAAACTGACAGCAAGGTACGTTGTGGTCAGGGCCTAGGCAAGAAATACAGTACAAATGGAAATCCTTAAGAGGTATTTGCTTCCCACAAGTAATGCAATTGTTAACTTTTACTGACATCGGTAAGAAGCAAGAAAAAGTTTCCCCAACGGGGTAATTAGCTTTTTAGTTTAAGACTTCAGATCTAAAACGAAAATTTCAGGAGTCGGCCAACCGGCACTTGCGAACTGCTTCTGCTTCGGGCACTGCGCAGCAAGAAAGACTGATGTAATGGCGTCGGCTGCATGTTTTATACCACTGACGACCTGACGTCATGGAAGAAGGGACAGCAACCGACGCAGGACCCAAGACTTTGTTAATCAGGCCGACTGAGGGCAACCTGCCAGCAGATTACCCAAATGTAATGACTGCAACAGTGAAACACGAAGAGCATCTGCAGACAAAACATTCCTCTTATTTTCACACGTACTCAGAGCAAAGTTAATAGAAAACCCTAACAATTCAAACATCCGACAATCAAACTTGTAACAGCATAAACCTTTTTCCAATATTTAATACTCTTCCCATCCGTATCAGACATACGTAGGATTGGAGTGCACTACATGGTTCAGGTTTCTTGACGTTTGTATGGTCTCTCTCTCTATGGGGCCAACAGTGTAATTAATTATGACAACATATTTCCCATGGATGGGCACACCCATTCAGAGAAAACAGGGAAGCTTTCCCTGTTCCCTCTCCCAGGGTCAAGTGTGGCTCTTATAAGCCCAGGGAGGGGACCCCAACAGCCTCAGACAACAGGGCTAATCTCTGGTCAATAGTGGCTGTAGGTGCTATACCACAGGGATCCAGACTAAAACATGAGTGGTCTGAGGTACAGCTAATGGCCACAGCAGAGTCAGCCACCTGCAGCTGTGTCAAACTGCTAGCCTGCTGTGCCCCACAAAGTAAAATAAACATGATTTTGTCACAGAAAAAGATATTTTCCATTACTTTAAACAACTTTTTAACTGAAAGGAAAACAGAGCACTCCTGATTAAAAGGTACAGTACAGTCTGCTGACAGTCCATTACAAAAGTATCGATAATAAAATTATTAAATGGAATGTTTTTTCCCCAAAGGGAACTCATATGCCCAGAAAAGGGCAAGTATAAGAAAACAGTTAATCGAAGAAAGCCACAGAGGAGGCTAATCCTTCAATGGCAGTAAAGCTCTGAAGGGCTTGGCACCCAAACCTGTCTTTTGGTTAAGCTGCCTGATAGTTTGGGAGGATGGAAGGTGCCCTTAAGCTTTGGAACTGGCCAGCTGTTACATCTTTGGCAGGATATAAACCATATAACTAAGGCTATTGCAGCAGTGATCAATATGAAGAACATTTATGGTAATCAGATTTTGAGAACAAAGAACCTCTGGAGAATTCTTATCTTGAGACTAGGATGCAAGATCGAATGTTCAATAAAAGTGAAATTAAACAGTAGCATAGGAGAGAAAAAAAATATCACAAGGTTAATTATGATGGTCATAAAAGCAATCAATAACAGACACCTGAAACAGGATTTTATCAGGTTACATGTGCAAGAAAGGAGGAATATTTCTATTTCAGAATGTAGTCTCAATAAGTGATTACATACAATTTAAAAGGTTACTTACAGGACAAAAAAAACCCTCTTGTCTCCTTGGATGACCATACACATCAGAATGTGAATAATAGAGAGGAAAAGATGTTGGAAAACTATGAAGTCACCTACAGAAAGACATACTGTAATACACCAAAAATGTTAGGCACGCTATGAAGACAGCTAAAAGAGTGTCCAAAATGAAACTTAGCAACAAAGCGGGAGATAATAAATAAGTCACTAAATGGTTATGTTCAGAATTGCCTTATGGATCAAAGTTTTGGTGTCAGGATTTGTGAAGGTGAAGGCATTATTACAGAACCTCTTGAGGTGGCACTCGCTTTGCAGAATTCTTCTCAAAGATTGCAAATGGTAAGGGTGGGATGAGGAAGATATCACACATAGTGTCTTTAAGTCCTAGAGGATATGGTTAGAAAATCATTTCAGGTATTTAAAAAAAAAAGATACAGCCCCAGTTTCAGTTAACTTGTTTGCTAGAATGCTTAAAGTTTCTTACCAAAATTCACTGTAATATGGAGTTGTTCCTAAACAGTGGAAAAGTGTCAATGTCATTCTTTTTAGAAAGGAGGAAATTTTAAGATAACTATAGGCACAATAGCCTCATAAGCTTGAACATGGAAAGCTCTGAAAGGATTCTGTTAAACATTATGACTATATAGGAAAACAATATAAAATGTGAGATCCATCAACATCCAAATGGAAGACTTCCTATATTAAAATCACATTTACTCAGATGTTTTGTACCCCTGACAGCAACATATCTGTGGACATTTACTTGGAACATGGCCAAGGCAGTTGACTTTGTGCTGCACCATAGGGATGCAGGGTAAAAGATGACTGGTCTGAGGTACAATTAATGGCCATAGCCAATCCTTCAGTTTGTAAAAAAATGGTATGTACTTCAATGGACAGAAAGTAGGAGCTGAACTATGTGCATAAGAATGCAATATTACCAGAGGGGTACCTCAGAGCTCTGTGCAGGGTCTGTTCCTCTGTAAAATATTCATGTTTAAAAGGAATATATGGCTAACTCGTGGTGACACTAAAACATTAATGAAAAGTAAGAGATTACATCTTTCACTTAAAATCAAGACTTCAACAGATTCAAACAATACGCATTAAGACATTTAAATACACAGATGACCATATGAATTAAACCACTCAAAAGAATGCTTTCAACAAACAATTATAATTAGGAGCATCACTGAGCCCTGGTTTTACATGAACAAAATATGGTATTTCAAGTCTAACAGCATACTGGCATTACTTCCTCTGAAACCCAAATCTACTGCATCTAATACAGGTTTGCTTATGTATACACAATGCATTATTCACATTTCCAGTTTTCATTGCACACGAATGTTCACATATTAGATTTTTCCAAAAATCTCATGGTCGCACCCTTCATGTCCTGAACATTGAGAGATTAAACATTATTTGAACAAGTAAAATAGCCAGGGTTGCTACTAAACATTTTTGTACAATTACAACAGGAGATGGTCCATCTGAAACATACCAAGAACATGTACAATTAGCATTTAAAAGTACCCCTTCTACTAATAATTTTAATATTACCATTCTCTTTCTTAAAATATATATTTATTTATATACACATACACACATTGTTATTATCAATATCAAGGAGAGAACCAACTGCATTAAATACAATAGGATACTCTAAATATATTCCAATTAAATCTTAGTATAGCCTTTATATCTTCTGAATCTACAGTAAATGGTAATGACATAGCTCTAGTTTTACCCTTTTATTATACAACTCTATCCAATGACTTTGCATTACATTTATATTCAATACAAACATTTGTTATAACTACATTAAAATATTATGCAGTAAAAACTGCATATATGCATATACAATCCACTGATCATTATTAACACTGTGTTAAATGCAAAAAAGTGTTTTATTTATTGTATTAGATGCAGCAGATTTGGGTTGGGGGGATGCCAAGATACTGTTAGAAGTGAAAGAAATGAAATGGCAGACATCGTTAAAATCGTATGTGAAGCCAGTGCTTTGAAGCATTAAGCTGACAGGTTTCTCACATGATCTTCCACTATGTGAATTTAAATGCATTAATGTGTATTGTAATTTTAGTCTGCTTTAAAGTGAAAGACAAGTGGACTGTCACCTCCTGTTTGCTGTACGTATGTGTGTGTGTGTGTGTGTGTGTGTGTGTGTGTGTGTGTGTGTACATGTGTGTGTATATATATATATATATATATATATATATATATATATATATACACATACACACACACATACACATGTATATATATATATATATATATATATATATATATATATATATACACACACACTTTTTTTTTTTGCACTTACAGTTGGCATTTTATTGAGACTTGCTTTGCTGGTTTTACATTTTCATGTCTACTTTTCCAGTGTTGTGCATCTGCTAGATCAGAAAATCTACAGATAATACAACTAATAAAGCATCTTCAATATATGATCTGGTGAGTCTTCATAACCACCCAAGTGGAATCTTATTAAACAAAATGTAAAATTCTTTACCTGGTTATCCTTACTCCTTGGATTACACTCCTATTGAGGAAAATGCTAATTTCAAGTACTTAAGAGTCAAGTTGAATGGAAAGCTAGGATTCAGAGGTCATGTAATAACTCACCACCACCTCCTCTTAGAGTATTGGGAAAAATTTATAAATCCATAAAACCAATTATACAATATGTTCTTTTGCATATATTCAAGAACCGATATTATCAAGTTGAAAGGAATACAAAAAAAGAGGTCAAGAGATGTAACCTATGAGGAGAGACTAAAATCTGTTCTCAGTATGCTACAAAATATTTAGGGGAAATTTAATCTGGACTACAAAAAAGTTTAAAAAGTAAATCCATGCAATGTACGCTTGATAAAATAACCAGAAAAAAAGAAGTTATGTCTTACCATAATGTTCCATCTGTGTTGTTGATCTTCTCTAAACCTTGATAATGGGCTCAGTTGCGAGCCTTGGAATGGACTCTGCCATTAATTCCAGCTTGTGCCTTCCAAACTCTCGAGCCAGGCACTACCCATGATGCTCCTCTTCAAATTTACTTCAGCTTGAGTTTGCCCAACATAGCAGAAGACAGACAAGCAGAATTTATAGTTAAATAAAAAAACATAATAGCCAGAGACCAGATATGTGTCCTTAACATGAAGCTAGCTATGGAAAATCCGGTCCACTAAGAGTTTCGGGTTGGGGGAAGGAGTGTGAGGATATCAAGGATTAGTGAAGATCGACAACACAGATGAAATGTTATGGTAAGACATAACTTCTTTATCCAATGTTGTCAATCTTCACTGAATCCTTGAGAGTGAGACAGAGTCCCCAGCTATGGGGTCTCATGGAAGTCTCCAGAAGAATATTCCTAAGCACCATCGAGCCGAATGATGCTCATCCTCCCGAAACCTGATCCAGTTTGTAGTCAGTGATAAAAGGTACGAGGAGAAGACCAAGTGGTCGCTGCGCAGATATTGTCCAAAGATGCTCTAGCATGAAAAACTGCAAAAGCTGCCATCGCTCTCTTTGAATGAACTTTAACTGGATTGAAGTCAACAAGAATGAGAGATGAAAGTTATGCAGTCTCTAAGTCATTTGGTCAAGGTAACCTTTGAAACAGGATTACCTAATAAAAGAGAGGAGAATTCCACAAATAATTGGTCAGATTTTCTAAAATCCTTTGTTCTGTGAAGATAAATACATAACTGTCTGTGGATGTCTAGTAAGTGAAGGGCATACTCCCCTTTATTAGAAAAATTAGGGAAGAATGCTGTCAGTTGTAGAGTTTGGTTAATGTTAGATTCCAAAACAGCTTTAGGTAAAAAGGTTGGATTCATCCTAAGGGCAACCCTGTCCTTGTAAAATATTAAATAGGGAGGTTTGCAGGATAAGGCCTGAAGTTCAGATACTCTTCTGGCAGATGTAATAGCCACCAAAAATAAAGTTTTACAAGACAAATATCTTAAGTAACAAGTTGCTGATGGTTCAAAAGGATTCATAGTAAGGCCCTGAAGAACTAAAATTAGATCCCAAGGAGGAATGGGTTTCTTAAATGGAGGTCTTAACATTAGGAGACCCTTTAAAAATTCTTTACAAAGTTTGTGACATTAGAGATACACCATTAAAACCCATATGAAAGTTGGAAATTGCGGCTAGGTGAACTTGAATTGCTAAAGCACAGGAATCAGATTGGTAAAGGGTAGCTAAGAAATCAAATACCTTATGAATAGGACTGATGTAAGGGGTCTAGTCCATTTTCAAGGGCACAGTTAGCAAACTTTACCCATTTACATTGATAACAGCTTCCTAGTGGAAGGTTTGTGATGAGTGCCAATAATTTGTCAGATAGGAGAAGAAAGGGAAGGATGCCTGGCAATCATGGGAATTGGAGAAGTCATGCAGTGAGCTTGAGATATTGGAGATTTGGATGAACCATGCCCTCCGGATAGGACAGCAGATCTGGAACTGGGTCCAAAATCCATGGTTTCCGAAGAAAATGAGGCCAAAGTAAGGGAAACCACTTGTCAAGGCCAGAAGGGGCAATGAGGATTATTGAGTTATCCGCCCTTTTGGCTTTCTTTAGAAACTGGGATATTAAGGGAGTCAAAGAGGGTCTCTGGGCGACTCACCGGACTGGGGGGATTATGGCAAAGTAACTGCTGCACTTGTTGTTTAGGAGGCATGGAAAAAGGTCGCAGCAAGATTGACCCCAGTGACGAAAAATCTTGTTTGCCACCAGAGGATTTAGAGACCACTCATGAGGGATGAGAATGGTTCTGCTCAGTTTGTCTGCTATCACAACTGAGCTCCCCAGAATGTGCATTGCTGTGAGAAAGCGGATGGAAGAAAATTGTCCACTGCCAAACTCAGAGCTTCTCAACACAATGGATAAGATTTGGCCCCCCCTTGTTTGTTGATGTACCATACTACCAATGTGTTGTCTGTTTGAATAGCTACTGCCCCTAGAGGAAAGATGTCCTGGAATGCTTGCAATGCTAATAACAGCACTGCCCTAATCTCTACAATACTGATGTGCAAGTTGGCCTCTAATTGGGACCACGTGCCTTGGACTGTTTTTCCCAGATAATGCCCCCCACCCCATCTGGGAAGCATCTGTGGTCACTATGGCTTGGGGCTGGGGAAGAATGAATGGCTGACCCAAGAGAATCTGATTGGAGTTTAGCCACCACGTGAGATCCTGTTTGCAGAGACTGGTAATCAAGATTAGGTGAAACACTGGTAGATGCATCAGAGACCATTGGGAAGAAAGTAGCCACTGCAAAATTTGCATGTGATATCTTGCTAGGGGAACAAGAATGACTGATGCTGCCATGAAACCCAATATTTGTAGGACTAGTCTTGCTCGAACCAGTTTGTTTCATAAAATTCGCTTGACTTGTGATCTGGTGTGCAGAAGTCTTTATGGAGGGAGTGAGGCAATTCCTGAAACAGTTTTTAAATGGGCACCAATAAGCTCTAATTGCCAAGCAGGTTGCAAGCTTGATTTCTCGAAATTTATGGTTATGCCTAGAGATGTATAGAGGTGTAGAGTGTAGTCTGTTGCCCGTTCTAACTTACGCCTGGTGGCAGCAGTAAGGAGCCAGTCATCGAGATAAGGAAAGACTCGAAATCTTAGCAGTCTGAGATGAGCTGCCACTACTGCCATGCATTTGGTAAACACCCTGAGGGCTGTAGTGAGACCAAAGGCCAGGGCACTAAATTGGAAATGACTGGCTCCCAGTCAGAAGTACAGATACCTCCTGGAGCTTTTGTCCATTTTTTATATCGCAATAAGCATCCTGAAAGTCTACAGAGCACATCCAACCACCTTTTTCCAAGAATTAAAGTACTGATTGTACCGAGACCATCCGGAATTTGGTTTGCTGAACTGCCTTGTTGAATTGGCCGAGATCTAAGATGGGTCTCCAGTCCTGTTTTTTTGGGCACTAAAAAGAACCTCAAGTAAAACCCAGATCCTGTTTGGTCTGGTGGGGCTTTCTGCATGACTCTTTTTGTCTAGAAGTCTTTGAATTTCTAAAGCTGCTGCTTCCCTGTGACTGAGTGGTACATCCGGGAGTTTCTTCTGGGATGATGGAAGAACTGAAAATGGTATTTTGTAACCTATGCATATTATTCCCTGCACCCATCTATCAGTAGTTAATGTTTGCCAGGCAGATTGGTGCAGAGAGAGTCGTACCCCAAATGCCTCCAGAGGAGGGCAATAGAGCATCCATTCAGGGATGCTGGGTAGGAAGTACCAGAGAAAGATTATCTGGATCCCTGGTTTTGTGGTCCATTTCTGCCTCTGGGGCGGAATCTTCCATTACTTCCCCCTCCGCCCCGGGGAAAAGTCTTTGCCGTGTGAATCCTGAAAAGATCCTTTGGAATTTTTAAACCATAGTCTCCCACTTCACCAGTTCGTGGAGTAGGGCCTCTGAGGAGTGGAGAAACGTACACCTATGGCAGAAAGGGTCTTACTATCCTTTTCACATCTGGCTAAAGTGTCTTTACCCTTAGGACCAAAAAGTGTGGATCCGTCAAACTGAATGTTGACAAATGATGCTTTGAATGGCTCTGCAAAATCACACAAGCACATCCAGGAATGCCTTCTAATGGCTATGCCTGAACCAGCTGCTCTGGAAGTCCCTTCAACTGCATGAGCAATCAGCCTCATGGATGAGTTAGAAATTGCATCAAGGGTTGCTAGTTGAGAGGTAACTTTGTCACATACCCCTTCAGCCACTGGTCCTTCGAAGGTATCCGAAAGCTCCTTGATCAGATCCTTCTTTAGTCTTGTGAAGTGTGCCATATAATTCAAGGACCCAAGAGTGAGGGTCGTTGAAACAAACGCTCTTCCCAAATCTATGCAAAGTCCTAGACTCCTTATTAGGAGAATGGATAGTCGGGCTTTCCGGCAAGTTCCCTTTTTGTGGCCACCACTATCACCATGGCGTCAACAAGTATTCCATTGGACTTTTTTTTAATTTCTCCAAGTCTTTTGGGTTTCTAATACCACGACAGGAATGGACCCCATTCCTAAGTCAAAGTATGATTAAAGTTCATGAAATTAGTATTGTTTCACTCTTTGATGTTAGCCAAAAATGCTCTTCGCAGCACCCACAATGTGCCCAGTAATGACTCCTCCTGCAATTTGTACGGTGTTACATGAATTGGTAACATATCTAAATACGATTGTAAATTCTTTTTTATAAGACCAGCTGCTCCTACTACTATTGGAACTGTCTAGGTATCTTTCTTCCACGTGGCTCTCGTTTCTGCCTGCAGATCAAGGCATTTTATGACTTTGAAATCGCCACACCTAGTGACTACAGTGTCTTGCGTACAGAGAGAGACACAATGATCAATGCTACTTTTGTCTTCTTTTTTTGGACCACTATATCTGGTTTTCTAGCATCTATCTTTTGGACTGTTGGTATTGGGTGATCCCATGTGATGTAAACATCATTTTCCATGATTCTCTGTGGCTCATGTTTCCAGTGTTTCTCAGCCACTTCGAAACCATAATGTTTGCACAATCTCCAGTGCAATAATCTCGCCACATTATTATGCCTTTCAGTATACAGTCCCTCTGCCATTAGAGAATCACAACCAGCAATAAGGTGTGTGAATGTTTCCAATTCGGTTCCACAAAACCTACACGTCTGTTTCTCCCACATGTTCAATGAACTTAGTAAACCAGCGTGTAAGCAGCCCACTGTCTTGAGCTGCCAACATTAACCTTTCATTTCTTGGTATAAATTCACCTCTCCTTAACCATTCCTGCATTCGTTCTTGATCAACATGAGGCTCTTCCAGAAGTTTTCTATACTTGAAACTATATTTATGTTTCTTTTTCACATTTTTTGCCTTCTCTCCTGGTCCTTCACATTATATTCTTTCTTTTGTTTTTTAGCACATTCACTTGCTACCTGGTTTTTATCCACTTCTGGTTTGATTTCCATTCCTGCTTGACGTCAATATGCTTCTGCTAAATTAAGCAGAGATGTCATCTTAGATTTATTCTCCTCATGTTTCAAAACTTCACCACATTTGGATCTTGTGAGGTCAGTAGATATGTGTGGAGTCCCACCATTGCAGATCTATATATGTAATCAATTTAAAGGAGGCCCATCCCTCCTTCAGAACGGGGAATATACAATCTTGGTATACATTGATTTTTATAAATCATTTGGTGAGCATGAAGCATCCTTCTTGTTTTAATATCCAATCTATCCAACACTTTTTGTGGCCAGTCAATCACTCCAAAACTATAAGTTAGGACAGGAAGAGCAAACAGATTTATAGCTTGGATCTTGTTCCTAGGTGTCAATGTTGATTTCAGGATTAAGTCTTCTGACATACTCCTTACTAAGCTTTATTCGCATCTGTTCATATTTTACTGCTGATCCTTCATCAATTCATAAGTATTTATACACCCCTCTTGGTCAAGTTCTTTTATATCACATTCTTGTCCCAAACTGAGGTTTTCCTGGTGCTGCAACTTTCGTTTTTAAAGGTTGCTGTTGCACATTTATCAAGACCAAATGACATTCCAAAATCATCTGAAAAAGGTTTGACAACCTGCAACTATGCCTTCACTTCCTTATCTGATGAGCCATACAATTTTAAATCATCGACAAAGAGAAATTATAGCCATGACCTAAGCTATTAAGTAAACAGCTTAATGGATTAATGGCACGGCAAAATAGCAACGGTGACAGGGAGTCACTCTGGAATATCCCCCTTTGGATTTTTATCCCTGGGATAATAATCTGTCCTTTATCATGGCTTAATTGCAAAGTGGTCTGCCACTGTTTCATGGTTACTGTAATATAATCAATCAGTGTATGATGTACCTTATACATTTTAAGCACTCTTTTATCCATGAATGTGGGATACTATCAAATACTTTTTTATAGTCAATCCATGCCATATTTAGATTCTTCCCTTTCTTACAGTTCTCCACTATAACTTTAACAACAAATGATCCTCTGTTCCATATGACTTTCTTTTATTGCCCTTTTGTTCTACTGCCATAATTGAGTTTTCTTCTAAATGACTATAAACTCTGTCGGCATCACTCCCAGTATATAGTTTATACGTCATCGGAAGACAAGTTATTGGTCTACAATTTTTAGGGTAGCTTGGAGGTTCACTCAAGTAAAAGCATTGTTTTTCCTGTTGTTAACCAGTGTAGTGTCTGTTCGGGTGTGCATATAAATAGTTCTTACTCGTGGCTAGGTCCTTATGTAAAGAAGTTAATACTTTAAGCCAAACGTTAGGTACTGCATCTGGGCCTGGGGTTTTCCAATTAGAGGCTTTTCTCAACTTTGTTTCAATCTCTCTGGCTGTTATTTCATCCCATTTCATATCCTGTACCTTTAAACTTCTTATTCTTAATTTCACTTCTTCTATCCATTTAGTATATTTGTTATGTTCCACAGGATCTTCAGAGATACTTCTCCAAAATGTATCTACTTCCTCTTTTTTCGGCAGTCTATCAATTCCTTTTTAACTTGTTTCCCAATTCTCTATAAAACATTTTTGGGTCATTAGTAAATTGCTTATTTTGTGCTTTTCCCTTATATTTATCTTCAAATCTTTTAAGTCTTTCCACCTGTTTTGAGATTTTTAGTTTATCTCCAATAGTGCATAATAGATCCTGGTCTGTTCTAATACTGCGCATTGCTTTTATCACATCTATCTTCCTTAATATTTTTATCTGTTCCCTCTTCCATAATCTTCTAACAATGACACTTCTTGTCTTAACTGCATTACAGTTTTCTCTATTCGATATTTCCATGATGGTATTCGCTTTCGCCCTTGCTACCCTACCCTATGTTCCTGTGGTAGAATTTTATCAGTTATTAATTTAGCAGCATAGTAATATATTCTGTTTACTTCTGTTATATCACATGGATCTCTATGGACAGTCCTAATTACTGTGTTAATTTGTTTTATCAAGCTTCTGACTTTTGGGGTTTTATTAAACTTCTGCAGTCTATTTCTCTCACTGATCCTGATATATCTGTCTTTGTCTATTAAATCAAGCAACTCTTCTCAACTCCTTTTCTTACATACTGAGGGCACATCCCTTGTTTTCCATTTCCTGCGGGCATTCTATAGAAAGTTCTAGAACATCTTCTTGTGGCACATTCTGTTCAATTTCATCCTGTGTCATCTGTTTTTTTTTTTTTTTTCCATAGGAAACTCACTGGCCTATCACTCCTCAGCATTGACTGCATCAGAGTTTCCACAGTTTCCTGTTCCTTTCCTTCCTGTCTAACTTCAAGTGAACTTTTACACTGATTTCCTGTGGAAGACTCCAAAATATCTTGATATGGCACCTGACCTGTTGCTTCCTGTTCCACTGGTTTCCCCTTAATTTGGATATCCACTGCTCTATCCTGTTGTGGTGCTTTCTGCATTTGATTTTCTACACTGAATCCTTCTCTTTGCAGCTGTTCCATTACCTCAATTTCTATTTCTTTGACTTCTCCATTACTAATTCTCTTTTTCTACTTTTCCTCTTAGTCTTCTTATTTTTTATAATGTAAAGTTTTCCATATCCAAATTCCTTTGCCTATATTTTTCTTCAAATGTCTTTGGTGCTGCTCTTTTTGTATTAGTTAGTTTTGCTTTCTCCTTTGCATAAATATTACACCATATTAAATCTCTTTTCCTTTCTCCTGTCCATATTTCTTCTTCACATGACTCCTGATCTTCTTGCTTTTCTTTATTCTGGGAACTCACTCCATCATGCTGTGATGTAGTCTGTTTCAGGCCTTCTACATTAAATCCTTCACTTCGCAGGCACTCCATAACTTCAACTTCTATTTCTTTAACTTCTACTTTACTAATCGTCTTTTCTACATTAAATCTTTGTGCTTTTAGTCTTTTTATTGTGAAAACTTCCAGATCTGGATGCCTTTGCCTCTATTTTTCTTCGAATATCTTTGAAACTGCCTTCTGTATATTAGTTTACTTGGCTTTCTCCTTTACATAAATATTGCATTCTCCTTTACATAAATATTGCACCATATCAAATCGCTCTTTCTTTCCCATGTCCATATTTCTTTTTTATATTTTTCAAATATCGCTAGGTTTTGTTATTTATATTTTCTCACTTCCTCAGAGGCTTCTTTTTCCAAACAGATCAAAGTTTCTTGACCTATATACTGTTTTTCAAAAATCTGTTGTTCTTAATGAAAGCAAATTTGTATTTGAAGCTTGTGACAGTTTTTCCTGCGGAAGTATTTTTCTTTCCTCTAATTTCTCTCAATCGTTTTGTATATCTTGTGTTTGGAAATTCTGGGCTTTTTACATAATAGTAACAATGCATAATTTCTTTCTTATCCTCAATAATCCACTCGGGCGTCTTTATGGCTCTTCTTTGGCCAATCAATTTATGTTGTTTTTTTTGCATTACTACTTCCTTCTACAACAGGGGGCCACCCCCCCCCCAAGCCTGGCCTGGCCCCATTGTAGGATTGCTTACGTATTTTGAGGATTCGACACAGTCATTTTTTCCAGTCCTGGTACCAGTGCACCTACCAGGATTGGGCACTTTTTTATCCTGGGTCTTGTGCACCCAGCTATCTTTTTTATTTTTGATTTACTTCTGTCCATGATATATGCTATATAAATACAGTCTATACATCAGTGTCGCCTTGGTGAGATTTTGTGAAAAACAGGGCCCACCTCGCGAAGGTACTCACCAAGACTTGAGGATGAATTCAAGTTCAGCACTACTAAGCTCCTTTGCTTGCTGACTTTTCATCTCTCCATCAGGACCAGTGAGACTCATCCTTTGAACTGATAAGATACTGATAAGATCAGGCCTTTTGGGAATTGGGTCAATGGCATCAGAGATCTTCCATGCCCGGTGAGCAATCAATTTAATGAGATCATCAGCAGGTGGAGAGATCCAAAAAGTATAGGGCCGGGCACAAAAAGTCTCCAGGTATACTGACTTCTCCGAGGAAAGTTGGATGGAGTCACCCCTCTGTTCCAGGATTTCCCCGAAGGAAACATCATCAGGGAGTGACCTGGGGGAACCTTCCCCTTTGTCAAAATCAGTATCTTCTAAGAAAGAGTCTTCCAGGGAGTCTAAGCGCTTCCTCTTTGCAGGAACTTCCCCACAGCGATGATCCGGGAAGTGTCCGAAGAGGAAACCACCAAAGTGGGTGTAACCTGAAGCTTTTGTGTCCTCTGCCCCAGGAATGAGAAGGATGGCAGCTCAGGTCAAAGGGATGTAGACAGTTGTCCCGACAAGGACCGAGTCCCCAGTTGACAAGGCCCTCTCCATGACTCAGAAGGCTGCTCCCCCCACTAGAGAGATGGGAGCCCGGAAAGAAAAAGACTCCTTCGGAATCGGGGTCACACCCTGCACTGAGGCGGCAGCCTCCAAAACAGAAGCCTGGGTCGAAGCTACAAGAGCTGAAGCACCAAGGGACATGGACAGCTCCAAAACTAAGGAAACTGATCCATGCACCTCGGACCCAACCAGAGAGCCCTGACCCCGGGAGCCCTCTGGTGTCGAAAACTCAGTGGAGCTCAAGGCAGCTCTCGGAACTGGAAAAGGGGATGCTACTGGAACAGAGACAGTCGATGTCAGGAGTGTTGGATCCATGTGCTCCAAAGACTCAAACAAGAGTTGAAGGAAGAGGAATTGAAGGCATCGTAGATTGGCTGGTTCTGATGCCAATGTGACTAGAAACAGAGGACATTCCCCTCGCTGTTAGAAGCTGATCCACCAGTTTCAAAATGTCAGCTTCTGAGAGACTTTTTGTAGATCGGATAGAGGCAGTCGAAGGAGACTTAGGAAGTCTAGCTTTGAGAAAGGGACTTGGTGGCCTGACTTTAAAAGGATCAAAGGTTGGTGAGTGTCTTGTCCTAGGGAGTAAAGGCAGCTGTGACTGTTTCAGCACCAGAGGGTACCAAAGAAGTCACTGTTGGCTCCGATACAGGTTTTAGGTAAAAGCCAGATAGACCTTCTGGTGCCGAAGACCTCTTCGGTACCGAGGTCAGTTTAGAGACCTTCTTAGATGGCTCGAATGAACTAAAACGCAAAGATCATCTTTTCTTGGTAGAGGAAGAAGAGCAAGATCTTTTCTTGGTAGAGGAAGAACAGCAGGATGAAGATGTGCTAGCTTCAGTCCTAGACCCAGAAATGGCCTCTTCAAAATCAGATTCGAGGACTCCCTTCAAAATAAAAATTCTTCCTCTCAGTAAGGGTACGAGCAGAGAACCCATGACAAACTGAACAATCTTCCTGAAGATGAAATTTCCCCAAGCAGTATACACATAAGGTATGCCCATCGGAGTTGGGCATCCTACCCTGGCACTTCTGGCATCTTTTGAAACCAGTGATGTCTTTTTAAAGTTTTAACAGGGGAGAGTTGTTTTTCAGCCATAACAAAAGAAAAAGGGCTGAAATACACACACACACAGATAAAGAAGAGATATACAGATGAAGAATATATTTTGGTGAGTCACACGACGCTACAAGAGGAGCGGGTAGACAGAAAGAAGATTTAAGAAGAAAATTAAGGAAAAATGTGTAGATACAAGAGTACCAACAAAAATATGAATCAGCTAAGGCTCGAGAGAAGAGCAAACGCGTCTGACCTACAAAGCGGCAAACAAGATCGGAGATAAATCTGAAGAGGAGCGTTGTGGGTAGTGCCTGGCTCGAGAGTTTGGAAGGCGTGTGGTGGAATTAACAGCCGAGTCGGTTCCAAGGCTCGGAACAGAGCCCACGGTCAAGGATTCAGTGAAGACTGACATCAGATCAATCAGTTCCTAATGGAGATTAACAATACGAATGCAAAAGTAGGGAGACACTACTTTTTTTGCACAATCAAAAATGGAATATGTTATTTAATGAAGTAAAACTGACAGAAAATTTGGACTCTTTCAGAAAGAATAAATCAGTGATGTGAGAGTAAAATCTAATGGGCCACTCAACCATGGAGACTGGCTGGTAGTGACCTCATGTAAGGCCTCTAAATACACTGCGTTTTCTCTGCTTTCTATTACTTTCAGGTTGCAATGACATTTCTACTCTTTAATGCCCAAGTACCACCATTCAACAGACTTTGCGACATTTTATTCTACAATCTCCTCCTTTTTATAGGTTCTGTTTGGTGGATGCTCAGTCACAGCTGCACTCTGATGAATCTCTAAGCACACTATGCTCTTCCTCTCTCCATGTCGCTAACCATATTTTTCTGCATTTAAGATTTCCTTGCAGTATGCCTTGATTTTACTACATTCACAATCTCTAATGAAGGTGTCTTGTGGTAACCACTTTCCTTTCCCCAAGTTAGAAAGGGCCACAATCATGAACTGACTCATTTGCCGGTTTCCCTCCCCAAACCAACAGATCTTTTGATTTGACCACACTATCTTCTTCCACTGCTTCCCCAACTAAATTGGGGAAAAATGTTTCCCTTTTAAAACATACAATATTAAGCTGACAACCACAGCAGTAAGATGAAACATCATCCCAAACAAAATCTTTTGTAATCTCCATGAATGCTGACTACTTCAAATACTCTTGACAGTAAGACTTTCCTTTCAGTATGCATACTGAAGTGTGACCACACTGCTAAAGGCATAAACCAAAGCATTGCATTTTTTTAATAGGACAGTAACAGAATGCAATTTCAATCACTCTTGCAGATCATTTATAGTATTCTTTAGGTATAACATGACTAGGCGTAGCATGCTTTTCAGAGGCTATGGTTTTCACAAATACCTGTGTGCCCTTTGTCCACATTTCTGTCTGAAGCTGATACATTCCATTTGTTAACAATATTTGATACAGGTTTCACTATACTCTTGGACTGCTCAGTTCTACACATCGTTGCTCTAATAAAAAGATTTAAAAAAAAGTGTGTAAACCATGAAGACCAGTAAACCAATAGCAAAATAAAACTTCACAGTGTCCAAACCGGAAGGCATTAAATTACACTCAATTTTATTAAGAATAATAACACCAGAGTTAAGCACTTTCATCCATCCACTTGGACTTCATCAGAACTACTATCCATTTAACAAACTTTCCTTTTATACCCCCTTGTCACACCTATTATATTAAATAATCAAATTAATTAACCATTTTTCTCTTAAAGAGACAGGACTATAAAAATATTATAAAAATATATATTAGTGAAACGCCCCTTTTACAAAAAAAACATTTAAAACTCTTTAAACATTTAAAGTGAACATCCTATGCAAATATTATAAAAATATATATTAGTGAAACGCCCCTTTTACAAAAAAAACATTTAAAACTCTTTAAACATTTAAAGTGAACATCCTATGCATTGTAAAAAAAAAAAAAAAAAAAAAAAAAAACACTTAGTAAAAGGCCAATTTATTAGGGCCGCCAGAATGACCTCAGACGAAGACCTTTCAGGGAAAGAACTGAATAAAATGATTTTAATGTTGCTAGAAAGGGAATATCCCTTGCATATGCTGAGGTCATTAAAGAAAGAAATTGAAGACAATAAGGGGACGAAGTACCCATGTATTTTGGGTAATCCTGATTATAAAGCATAGGTTCAAGTACACACTTGAGTTCCGACAACTTCCAAAGTGCCATAGCTATCAAATATGATGACTTGAGTCATAGCATTAGAGATACTGTTACTAAGAATTGGGCTACTTTGAAAACATATGAGGAACTCTGCCAACACTTAGGTGATAAACTTTATTTATAAGGTGCACAGGAACATTAAGAAAGAGCTGAAGAAAGGTAAACTATAAGGACAGAACTATTAAATGCTGAAGGTGCAAATATTGCCAATATAGGAGGTTACCTTAAAAAAAAGTAACAGCTGTTCAAAAAACAGCAAACTGTAATTCTGGGGAATTGGTTTATTTGGCTCTCTGTAATCAATCCCATTCATTTTATGTGGGTAAGACAGAGAGGAAACGTTCCAAAAGAATTTATGAGCACTTATATTAAATGAAAATGGCCAATCAGAAAAATCCATTATGTGAAAAATAAAAAAGAAATTTTGAGAAAAAAGAAAAGTGCGTAATATAGACATTCTTGTTTATGTGTTGGTTTTAAGAAATTTGTTTTTGGTACTCTGGAAACTGTTCCACAAGATGCCAGAAGAGAGCTTGGGAAAACAGAATAGAATACAAGGATCTCCTCTGGCAATTAAAATTGCATGCAACACAAATATATGTAACGTATATTTCAATTAATTTCTTATTAAAAACAAGAGCAGCAAAACTGTAATCTTGACAAAACAAACTGCCTAGTTAATACAGGCTGGTTATGTTTTAAATGTTTTTCGGATGTTTTAAATGTTTGATGTTCTGTAGTCCTCTCGCCTTCATTCTTAAATATGGGTTTGGAGCCAATCCTCTGCTCCAACTCGATCGATTACAAAGCTCAACAATCTAAGTTGGCTCATGGTAAGGTAGGTAGCCAATAATACACTACTAACAATCCCTATGCCTGACGGGCATAGTATTTGTGTGTACTGTTTGGGAGCCATACATCTACAGGAGACATGTACTTTTTGCCATTCTTTTAGTTCCCGGGTTCTCCAGGAAAGGAAGAACAAACTGATTTTGAAAGGTCTCCTTAAACCTTCCTTTGAGGAGGATTTAGCTAGTTCTTGCTCTTCTCACTCCAGGTCTCCCTCTTCAAAAAAAGAGAAGGTTAAGTCGGTGAAAAGACAGTCTCCTACACCGACTAACAAATCAAGACCTCCAGAGAAAGTTGCCAATGTTGACAAACCTTCTACCTCTTTGGCTCCTCTGCCTTCAGAGCTGGTTGAGGTTATTGATACAGACCTTCCAGTTTCGGCCCCAAGTTTTTCGGAGCCTATAGCTGGCATCCATACCTCAGAGCCAGTCAAAAGACTTATTACCGTATCCCCGACACTTAGATCTCCAATTTTGCAGAGATCTCGATCCTCTACCTTGTCTTCCAGATCCTCCAGGAGTCTTTCTGAGGAGGATGTCAAGAGGATGGTGCTTGGACTTTTGAAATCGTTGGCATTAGCAAATTTGTTGTTGGCTCCGACCCAATCGGTTCCGGAGCCATTTAAAGCCATATAACCTGGCTTCTACTCCTCCTTCGAGCCATGTCAGTCTTTCGGAGCCAGATCCATCGGTGCCATTTGTTGTGGAACCGTCAGTTCCAGCACCCCCAAGTGGTTTTCTCGGAGCAGAGTTCCATGAAGACACCTTCGGTGCCATCTCTGGTGTCTAGGAGACAAAGCTCACCAGTCGGCCCCGATAGGGATGCTCGGACCCGAACTTCTTTGGTTCTGAGCTTACCTCTCAGTGCATCAGCTTGGCTGAGCTCAGATCCTATATCTGTCTCGGAGCCAATCGCTCTGGAGCCGGGGGCTACTTCCACTTCCTCGGAACCAGTGGTGTCCTCAGAGCCGGAGGGATCTGCATTCGAGATGATGAGGAGCATGCTGTCTAGATCTTCAGCTCTACACAAGGATACCGATGCTCTTCCCCCTCAAGCTCCGACCTCTGTCTCAGCACCATCTCTCTCTCACGACAGAAGAGACCTGCTGTCTCAGCACCATCTCTCTCTCTCTCATGACAGCACAGACCCACAGCCTCAGGAGCCCCCGCCGTGGGTGGCCCCCGTCTTCCGAAACCTCCCCAGAATACCCTTCTGAAAAGCCTCCTCAGAAGAAAACATGCAAGAGGAAGTACATAGAGTCCCCTGATGAGTCCATCACCTCTGACACTGACCTCGAGGAGTCAGAAGGGTCCCCTAGGTCATCCTCTGATATCTCCTTCATAGATATCCTAGAGATCCTGAAACAGAGAAGCGGCTGGCCCACAGTCACCCCTTCTGATGAGGAGTCAGTGTACCTGAAGGCTTTCGGGTCTCAACCTTCAACCTCTTGGGTGTCTCCTTTCGATGAGCTGCTAGATTTGGTGAGTCGAAAGGTGTTGGAAACTCCTGACACTGTGGAACCAGTCACTAGGAGGACAAACAAATTCCTTTCAGCTCCTAAGGAAAAAGTTTCTGACCAAAGGCATGCCTCTAGATGCCATGGTGGTGGCAGCAGCCACAAAGAAGGAACTAGCAGAGACTTCCTTATCTGTCCAACCACCGAACAAAGAGTCTAGAACAATGGACAGATACGGGAAGCGTATTTTTTCTTCAGCGGCTTTTACTCTCAGATTGCTGAATTACCTCACCCATTTCAATAGGCTTCAAAGAGATCTCCTAAAAGAGATGGGAGATATTCTCCAAGGTACTTTAACTGAAGGAGTCCCTGAGAAGGTTACTGCTCAGTTGTCCATCTTAAACTCTATTGTTAACTCCTCCATGAGGCTGATATCTTATGCAGCAGATGGAGCGAGCAGGGCAGCGGGTTCAGGAGTTTCCCTTACGAGACACTCCTGGATGCGCTTGTGTAACTTTGCAGAGCCCTTCAAATCTACATTTACCAATGCCCCCTTTGACGTTTCCTCTCTGTTTGGACCAAAGGTAAAAGACACACTAACAGATGCGAGCGGGAAGGGAAGACTCTCTCTGCCATGGGAGTACGTTTTTCCATCCCTTCTAAACCATACCCTAAAGGTTAGAGGGGGGAAAATATGGTTCAAGAAATCTCAGAGATTTTTCCCAGATGCACAAGGTGATTCCTTCTCCAGAGGCAGAGGAGGAGTAAACAGTGGTAAACGTCACCCTAGAGGCAGGGGGGGGGGGTCTGCAAAACCAGGGTGACCACAATTCCTTCCATGGACGTCCCTATCAGCGCTCCTGAAGTGAGGCCCAGATGCGCTTCTCTGGAGCCAGTCAGGGGTCGCTTATCTTTGAACCCAGAAGCCTGGCACGACATCACACAAGACAAGTGGGTACAATGGATAGTTTCCAGAAGGTACTTCATACCCTTCTCTTTTCCACCTCATATAACCAAAAGAATCCCAGATGTTCCACCCAATCACAGGGATCAAGCAACTATAGAAGTCCAAAAGTTGCTTCAAAAGAGAGTCATCCAAACCGTCCATGCAGACGACATAGAATTCGGAACTTACTCCACATTGTCTTTAGTGCCAAAATGAACAGGGGACTGTAGGCCCATCTTGGATCTCAGCAAGTTAAACGAATCAATGAAGAAGTCCAAGTTCCGAATGGTAACACTGCAGTCTATACTCCCTCTGTTAGGGAAAGACAATTAGATGTGCTCCATAGACCTCCAAGATGCGTACTACCACATAAAAATGGACAGAGCATCACGGAGTCATTTATGCTTCTGGCTGGGAGCCAGTCATTACCAATTTTGTGCTTTGCCCTTTGGTCTCACCACAGCCCCCAGGGTGTTCACCAAATGCATGGCGGCAGCAACGGCTCACTTGAGATATCTTGGATTCCAAGGGTTTCCATACCTGGATGACTGGCTCCGGACTGCTACCACCAGGCACCTATTTCAACAAGTAATACGACCAGATGAGAGATCCAACACTATTTATTAGTCTCTCTAGAGCCTCGGCTCACGCCTTCAAGGAGAATAACTACACAAAACATTTCATGAGTATTTATATCATCTAAGAGCAATAATTAAACAATCAATTAAACAATCAAACAATCAGAAATTCATTAATTCATAAAAGCACTCTCCAATCTAGGTGTCATCGTACCATATTTTAATATAAAAACAGTCTCTTTGTATAAAAGTTTTTGCTTAACCAAATCAAAGTTAGACTTCAGGAACATATAAGGGATATAAAGAAAGTACAGTTTTGTACCTACCATAAATGTAGATGTCCGATAGGAATGCATCTGCAGTCCTTACAAATGGGTTGTCCTGTCGTCAGGCAGCCCCTCGGTCGGCCGGATTCCAAAGTCTGGGTCTGGCCTCGGCTGGTGTCGCACTTCACCCGACGTCAAAGCTGCAGTTCTTCGGGTATAAAGGCATCAGCCGACGCCATTTTCCTCAGTGTTTCTTGCCCCAGATGCCAGGTGCCCTCTTGGAAGGCTAAATTTGGATAAATGCCAATGATTCCAAATAGTAGAGAGCAAACACAAAAATAAGCATGTATGTACATATATACAAACAAATACACCATAATAGATTCCCCCAGCTAGCTATAAGATGGGCAAATACCCTAGGAGCACCACAGAGGGGAAGGCGGGTGGGTAATCCTGACTGCAGATGCATTCCTATCGGACATCTACATTTATGGTAGGTACAAAACTGTACCATGTCCTTCAAGGATGCATCTGCAGTCCTTACAAATGGGTAGAATACCATAGCCAAACTGGGGGAGGAGGAAAAATAAAGTTATGGTGTAGTTAGGATCCCTTGCAAAACAACAGTGGCAAAACCTGCTCGGGATCTAGAGTATAAAGGTAAATTATAATGCTTGGCAAATGTATGCACGGAGCTCCAAGTAGCAGCCTCTAAAATGTCCTTGGTAGCCACTCCTCGTAAGAAAGCTGTGGTAGTGGCTGTAGCCCTTGTAGAGTGAGGCCTGATGTTCTCTGGAGTTTTCTTTCCATGGTAGGAGTAACAAAATCTAATGCAATTTCCTATCCACTTGGAGATTGTCTGTTTTGAAATTGCTTTTCCTTCCCTTCCTGTTGCATATGCTACCAGTAGCTGGTCAGTTTTTCTATTGCCCTTGGTTCTGTCCAGGTAGTAGCGTAATTGTCTATGTACATCCAAGGTATGCAGCAGTCTTTCCCCCCTGTTCTGTGGGTTGGGGAAGAATGTGGGTAGGTGGATAGCCTGATTTAAAGAAACTCTGGAGACCACCTTAGGCATAAAGGAAGGATTTGTTCTCATGGACACTCTATCTTGATGGAAGATCAGGAAGGGTTGTACTGCCATTAATGCCTGAAGTTCAGATACCCTTCTTGCTGAAGTGATTGCCAGCAGGAAAGCAGTCTTCCATGATAAGTATTGTAATTCTGCTGTTGCTGCTGGTTCGAAAGGAGGAAGTGTTAATTTTTCTAGCACAAAGTTCAAATCCCATGCTGGCAATGGTGGCTTCCTAGGAGGCTTCACATTTTTAATTCCTCTTAGAAACTGTCTGAGCAGAGGATGTGAGAAGACTGGAGGATCCAAGTCATATTCTGCTGAAATAGCTGATGCATGAATCTTGATGGAGGAATAGGACAGGCCTGTGTGGAAGAGCTCTGCCAAGTATTCCAGGATGTTGGCTATATTTACCAGAGACACATCTTCTCCTTTTGCAGTATTCCAAATGAGGTATCTTTTCCATTTTTCTGAATAAATTTTTCTTGTTGAGGGTCTGCGAACCTCAAAGATAATGTCTTTAACCCTTTGGGATAAATTTGGGTTAATTGGTCTTATGCAATGTTCCAGGCAGTCAGCTGCTAAGTTTTCAGGTTTGGATGCAGATTGTTGTAGTTGTTCTGTGTTAACAGCAAGGGAACCAGGGGTAGTGGCCATATTTGTTCCCGAGACATGCTCCTCAGTAATGGGTACCAATGTTGCCTTGGCCAGTCTGGAGCTATCAGAATGATCCTTGGACGGTCCTCTTTGATCTTCAATAGCACCTTGTGCATCAAAGGAAGTGGTGGGAATGCATATGCTGTCAGGTTTTTCCAACTGAAGGATAGGGAGTCCACCTTCCAAGCAAGGGGGTGGTACATCCTTGTGCAGAATTTCTTTAGCTGGTGATTGCGTGGGGATGCAAATAAGTCTATTTCTGGAAGTCCCCATTTTCTTGTAATGGTTTTGAAGATGTCCGGATGCAGCATCCATTCGTGGGCATCCGTGGTAGTCCTGCTTAATATGTCTGCTAGAATATTTTCTTTTCCTGGTACAAAAATTGCTTTTAACTGAATGTTGTAGCTCAGGGCCACATTCCAGAGGTCCAGTGCCATCCGGCAAAGAGGATACGAATGTGTGCCTCCCTGTTTGTTGATGTACCACATAACTTTGATGTTGTCTGTCCTTATCAATTGACCTTGTTGGAGAAGTGGTCTGAATGCCTGAATTGCCAGTTTTACTGCCAGCATTTCCTTTAGATTTATGTGTAGGTGCAGCTGGTCTTGAGTCCATAAGCCTTATATGCACTTGTCCAGCATGTGGGCCCCCCAACCGAGGTCTGAGGCGTCCGTCGTGATGGTTTGGCTTGGTTGCGTACTGTGGAAGGGCAATCCTGTGTTTGATTGACAAGCCTGAGCCCACCATAGGAATTCTTGCTTCAGGCATGGAATAATTGGAATCTGGGCTTCTAAGCTGTGCTTGTGTTGAGACCATAAATTCCTTGGGTACCACTGTAGTTTTCTCATATGCAGTCTGGCATGAGGAACCAATATTATGCAGGATGCCATGAAGCCCAAGGCTTGCAGTACTTTTCTTGCTGTCAGATGGTTCTGCTTTGTTAATGCCAAGAAGTAGAGAGGTAGCTGCTCCTGTTTTTCTACGGTTAGGAATGCCATTTGCTTTGATGTGTCCAACTCTGCACCCAGAAAGGTTATTCTTTGGGATGGTATCAGCCTTGACTTTTTTATATTGACTGTGTATCCCAGAGCTTGTAGCAGGTAAATGACCCTTTGTAAGTCTTCTGCTAGCTTGTTTTTGTTGTCCGCTTGTATCAGGCAGTCGTCCAGGTAGGGGTAGATTTGGATTCCCTGAAGCCTGCAATGAGCAATTACTGATGCCAGGCATTTCGTGAACACTCTGGCCGCAGTAGATAAGCCAAAGGGCAATGCTGAGAATTGATAATGCTCTGATCCTGCAAGAAATCGGAGGTATCTTCTGCAATTTGGTCGTATGGGGACGTGCAGGTATGCCTCCTTGAGATCTAGAGTTACCAGCCAAGACTCCTTGCCCAGCATGGGAAGAAGCTGCTGTAGAGTCAGCATTTTGAATTTTGGAACAATGAGGAATGTGTTTAAAGCGGACAGATCGAAAATAGGTCTCCATTTGCTTTCTTTTCTTGGTACCAGGAAGAGTCTGGAGTAAAATCCCTTTCCTTGCTCCATGGATGGTACCTTTTCCACAGCTCTCATCTTTAATAATTGGGATATTTGTTTTAGAGCTTCTGCCTTTTGATTTGGAGGTAGGTTTGGCATTCCTCTCTTCCCTGGTAGAGTATGGAAGTGAAACCTGTAGCCTTGGTCTATTGTCTGTAAAATCCACTTGTCTCTTGTGATGTAATGTCAGTTTGTTGAAAATAAGGCTAGCTTCCCGCCTAAAGGTGCTTCTAGTTGCTCCCTGGTAGGCGGTGCCAGAGCCAAGTCACTGTGATTGTCCTGTAGTTGTGGTGGTGGCTGTGTCTGTGGCTGTACTTGGCTGGTTGTTGTTCTGCCACTGGCGTCCCCTGTAGGCACCCCTGGATTGGTTTCTGCCTCTTGAACGCCTATTCCTGCCCCTCTGAGCTCTGGATGAGTCTGGAAAGGACCAATTCTTGGAGGGCCAATTCCTGCTAAACCTTGGCGGTTGGACCTGTAAGAAATCTTTTACTGTTTGGACAGATTTTGCCTTTTCTTCCATCTTCTTCAGCACTTGTTGTGCAGGAGAGCCAAACAAATTGATTTTATCCATAGGTGCATCTAATAGTTTGGACTTGACATGGTCTGGTAAGGCCTGCTCTTTTAACCATGCATGCCTTCTGATAACTGTGCCAGTCATGGCTGATCTAAAGGAAGCCTCCAGTGCATCATAGCCGCATTTTAAGGAATGGTTACTGACTTGCTGAATGTTATGTACCATTTCCTGAACAGATTTTTTTGTCTAATGATTCATCAGAGGACAGCTTTTTGGTTAACTGGTCTAGCATGAATTCTTGATACTGGATCATGTGGAATTGACAGTTCAAGGGCCTAGCTGAAAGAGTAGCAGAAGTGTAAACTTTTTTACCCCATCTCTCTAAGGATCTGGATTCCCTTTCTGAGGGGAGGGGGTTCTTAGCAGAAGTAGCTGCTACAGCCTTAGGTCCTTGGGAGATAGTCTCGGGATCTGCAAAAGGAGCCTTATACAAATGGTAATGTGTGTCCGGGACCCTGTAGTATCTATCAGGCTTAGCAGGGGCCGGAGGTAGAGAATCAGGAGCAGTACAAGCATCATTAAATGCATCATCTACAACAGAAAGAACTGGAGGTATGGCTAAAGGCCTATGTTGTGGTAAATGCAGAAAGGTTCTAAGCCTTTTTCTGGAGTCTGAAAAATCCTGGCCCTGCCACTGAAATTGTTCCCTCATAGCATGCAAGGTTTCCTCAAAGGAAAATTCCTCAGGCGGAGAGGCAGAAGGAATGGACTCTTCGGCATCAGTCTCTTCATAAGGGGAGAAAGGAGCCTCTGGAGGGTCCGAATCATCTGAATCATCAGAGGAATCCTCTGTAGTAAGTGGCTGAGGGGGCTCTGCCCTAGGCCTCTTCTCTGGAGGTGGCTGAGAGGCCCTGTCTGGTTGAGGTTGGGATCCCCGGATTAAAGAAATGAGATCCTCTGCTAAACTAAGCATTTGAGAACTAGAGCTGGGCCTGTGAGAGGGGGTCTTAGCAGGCACAGTCTTAGTAGCTTTAGTTGCTTTAGCCCTGGCAAAGGCCTTAATGGACATGGCTGCAGGTGGCCTAGCAGCTCCACGTGCAGGGGTTGAAATATCCAAGGGAATAGTGTCAGATAATTCTTGAGAAACTGCAACAGCAGAAGGGTTTTCTGAAGCCGATTCCACCAGGTTGGAAGAGGCCTCGGTAGAAGGTAAGTTTTCGGCTGAAGGAAGAACCGCTTGCTCGGTTTCAGCCGAAACAGAGACACTCGCGGTGGACTTAACCGCCGTTTCGGCCGAAGCCACGGACCGCGAGTGTCGGTCCTTTTCCTTGCGCTTTTTAGACATTTGCGTATTCGGAGGATCCGACAGCATAATATAAGCAAAATCGGAGCCGAAAAACTCCTCAGCAAATTCAGACCGACGTCTAAGCGTCCGCAGGTTAAAAGAAGCACAGGCTAGACAAGCTGCTACGTCGTGGTCTGGGCCTAAACAGGGTAAGCAGTAAGAGTGGAAATCTTTATGAGGTATTTGTTTCCCACAAGTTAAACAGTTATTCACTTTTTCTGACATCGGCTGAGGCAAGAAAGAGTCCCCAACGGGGTACTTAGCTTTTCAGAAGTCTTCGTAGTAGTATTCGGTAGTAGTAATCTCTGGATCTGACCGACCGGCACTTGCGAACAGCTTCTGCTTCGGGCGCCACGCAGCAAGAAAGACTGAGGAAAATGGCGTCGGCTGATACCTTTATACCCAAAGAACTGCAGCTATGACGTCGGGTGAAGTGCGACACCAGCCGAGGCCAGACCCAGACTTTGGAATCCGACCGACCGAGGGGCTGCCTGACGACAGGACAACCCATTTGTAAGGACTGCAGATGCATCCTTGAAGGACATCAAGAAAGTAGAAAGCCCCTTAGCTATGCACTTTAAAGATTATCATAATAGTCAACCAGACGGTTTGTTAGCAACAGTTTTAGAACATATTATAATAGATAATAATAGTGATTTGGTTAAGCAAAAACGTTTATACAAAGAGACTGTTTTTATATTAAAATATGGTACGATGACACCTAGTGGTATAAATGTGGAATGTAATTGGAGAGTGTTTTTATGAATTAATGAATTTCTGATTAATTGTTTGATTGTTTAATTATTGCTCTTAGATGATATAAATACTCATGAAATGTTTTGTGTAGTTATTCTCCTTGAAGGCATGAGCCGAGGTGCTAGAGAGACTAATAAATAGTGTTGGATCTTTCATCTGGTCGTATTATTTGGATTCTCTACTATTTTTTATTTTTGGTTGTGTATATATACCTATTTCAACAAGCTAGGGATTCAACCATCCAAGTCTGTACTCAGCTAGGCATCATTATAAATTGGGAAAAGTCTGTCTTGTTGCCCCCTCAATATGTGACTTTTACAGGCACAGAAATAGACAGTTGCAATGATGGCTCACCTTCCCTCAGACAGAGTGCAAAATCTAAGACAACAAATATACAGCCTGCTTCCCCAACACAAGGCCAAAGCGAAGACAGTACTCCAACTACTGGGAACCATGGCCTCTACTATAAATCTAGTTCCGTTAGTCAGACTACATATGAGAATTTTACACAGGCTACTCTTTTCCAAGTGGTCTCTTCAGCAACTGCCTCAGTCTCATCCCATCTTAATAATGGAACTTGCAAAAAGGACCTTCTTTGGTGGACCCAGTCCAATCAACTAACAATAGGGAGACCATTCATTCTTCGCCAACCCGTTGCTACTGTGACCACAGATGCCTCCCAGATGGGAGGGGGGGCATTATCTAGGAAGGACAGTCGAAGGCACATAGCAAGAACACGAGGCTCACTTGCATATCAATGTTCTAGAGATGAGAGCAGTGCTACTAGCGTTTCTTCCTCTAGGGACAATAGCAATCCAATCAGACAGTATGTCAGTGGTATGGTATATAAACAACCAAGGGGAAACCAGATCCTACCCCCTATGTCGAGAGGCTCTACGTGTTTGGCAGTGGGTGATATCCTCCCAAACGCTTTCTAGTTGCAACACATATCCCAGGGAGAACCAATGTGATAGCCGACAAGCTCAGCAGGGCAATCTTGATGCCTCACGAGTGGTCTCTGAATCAAAAAATTGCAGAACAGACTTTCCGCAAATGGGGACAGCCTTGGTGCAATCTGTTTGCCACCCCAATGAATACCAAATGCAACAGCTACTTCATATCCCGCCCTCCCCCTGGGGGAGGCACCGAGATACACACTTGTCCACAATTGGCCCTCGGGACTTCTTTATGCTTTTCCTCCCTTTCCGCTAATATCGAAAGGTATCCAGAAAGTAAAGACTTTGGGAAGCAGAATGATTCTCATCACTCCTTACTGGCCTCATCAGATTTGGTTCCCCTTTCTCAGGCCTCACCTTCTGGATGATCCAAGGACTCTGGACCCAGTACCAGACCTTCTGACACATATGTCAGGCATGTTCCGCTCCTGTCTCCACACCCTCAACTTGACAGCATGGCTGCTCCACTTCAATCCCTAGTCAGGCTTCATGACTTCTCCCCTGCGGTTTCACATATCCTGACGTCATCTCATAAACCTCCTACAAGAAAATTGTACACTAGCAAATGGAAAAAATGTTCTCTTTGGGCACAAGCTAGGAACATAGATCCATACACAGCCTCCATTCCCTTAGTATTAGAATTTCTAACCAAACTTTTTCATCAGGGATCAGCTGCCGCTACAATCAAAGTTCAATTAGCAGCTATCTCCAATTTTCATTTTGGGGAAACATGAATCTAATCTTATGGCTCACAGATTGTGTAAATCATTTTTAAAAGGCACTACCTTACTAAGACTTCCTTTTCAAGAACCTCTCTCTCCCTGGGATTTAAATTTTGTTCTTTCAAAAATTACATCACCGCCTTTTGAACCTGCACATACATGTGATTTAAAATTCCTTTCATGGAAGGCCATTTTTCTGGTAGCCATTACGTCCGCCAGAAGAGTGTCAGAGCTGCAAGCACTCTCAGTCAATCCTCCTTACTTGATATTCCATAGAGACAGAGTTTCCCTTCGCACTAACCCTTCCTTCATCCCCAAGATTTGTTCACAATCAAATATTAATCAAATTATTGAACTGCCAGTATTTTTTCCAAAAAAAGCGGAATACAAGTTTCATCAACTTGATGTACACCGACAGTTAAGGTTCTATATTCATAGAACCAAAGAGTTTAGGAAATCAGACCAATTATTTATATCTTTGTCGAAGATGAGAAAAGGAATGCCAGTCTCCAAGATAATGTTATCAAACTGGATTTCAAATTGCATATCTTTTACTTACTCTTCTAATGGCAAAGAACTCCCATTTAAAATTAAAGCTCATTCCACCAGATCTATACCCACATCTGCCACTTTTCAAGCCAGAATTCCAATGGACAGTATATGTGCAGCAGCAACTTGGGCTACCCCTCATACCGTTATTACTCATTACAAATTGGACTTGGCCTACAGAGGTACAGCCTCCTTTGGTCCCACAGTTCTTAGGAGTATATTCCCATGAGCCACCCGAGAAAAAGATGCTAGAGATGCTGTCCCATATGTAAGAATGAAGGCGAGATAGGACTACAGAACATAAAGAAGTTATTTACTCACCATAACGTTCCATGTTTGCAGTCCATCTCGCCCTTCATTCTTACTAACCCACCCACCTAGCCCGGTCCATGTATCCTTGAAGGATCTGGAGACACAAAATAATGTCAATCTTCCTTAGGTGTAGACCTTTCATCTATTGTTTTTCCTTGTGGAAATACTTTTATATCACAATTATAGACAGCAGCAAACAAGATCTTGGGATTGTTAGTAGTGCATTATGGGATACCTACCTTGCCACGAGCCAACATACAGACTTCGAGCTTTGTAATCAGCCGAGTCGGAGGTGAGGATCGGCTCCGAATCCATACATAAGAATGAAGGGTGAGATGGACTACAAACATGGAATGTTATGGTGAGTACATGATTTCTTATTGCTTACAGAGTTCTAAACTTCTTTTTGTAATTTTTCTTAAGGGACTTTTCACTAATATATGCTTTTATAATATCTCTATGGTTTTGTCTCTAAGAGAAAAGTGGTTAATTTGATTATTTAATATAATAGGTATGACAAGGGGGTATAAAAGGAAATGTTTGTTAAATGGATAATAGTTCTGATGAAGTCCAAGTGGATGGATGAAAGCGCTTAACTCTTGTGTTATCATTCTTAATAAAATCAAGTGTAATTTAATGCCTCAAAGTTCGGACACCATATAGTTTTATTTTATTACTGGTTTACTGGTCTTCATGGTTTACACACCTTTTTTTTGGTTCTTTGGTTATTAATGATGTGTTGGCCCAGCTTGCGGCATTTCAGGATTTCAAGTGAGTAAACGACTGGTGACACCCAATAAATTTATTTCTGATCGTGAGGCTGTCTACATGGTTACAAAACAGTAGAGGGGGAAGTTTGGACTATCGTTGTTGTGCCCGGACCAAATGGTGAAATCAATTTGATTGGTGTGGAGAGATATTAGCAACTAGTTGGGGCAGTACTAGACCTCACGCAGTATGTTCGTCGGTTCTCCTAGTTCACAGGAGTTCAGTTCATGAACGTTTTCATAGTCCACTGTTTTGTCATTTTTTTCACTATTTGGATTTAAACAGGAAGTTAACTCTAACCTGTTCAACTCTATAGCTGTTTACTAATCACAGATAGTGGTGGTTCTGCCAATTTCTGTGGTCTATACCATTGTTCATTGCTAATGGAGGGGGAAACACAGCAGCTTACCCAAACAGGATCAATGGGTCAGCTGATGCAGCTTTTGGAAGTACTGACCCAACAAATGACTCAAATAAATTTTTTACAATCCCTTCCATTTTCAAGTTTTAGTCCCCACTCACGCAACAACGATTCTAATATGATGGGAGTTGCTTCGATGGTACAGGTTACATCCGGGACACAGCTCAGAGCTAAAGGAGATGGAGGGAGAAATTCCTACCATCTGAGTGAAGTTGGGCAAAGACGCATCATTTTTACCTCATGGAAACAATATAAATGAACAATTTAATGGACTGTTCGACAGGAGGAACGGCAGTAGATAAGAATTTAAAAATTGGTTGGCACAAGATTTTTCTTTTTCTGCAAACCAAGGTTTTTTGGACACTAAACAGGTTAATTTAAAACAGCAGTTGAAGGACTTTGAAAATAAACTGAAAAAAACTGAGAACTTTACAGATCGATAATGCATACTTAAAGAAATGTCTGACACGTGCACAGATTCCTAAGGGGTTAAGATAGTACAAACTCCCCTTTGATGTCTTGCAGGGGTCCAAAGAATATTTTTATCTTACTGAAAATGTTCAACAGAAATGGGATGAAGTTATTAGAGTTCATTATTAAGTTTAATAGTGAACATATAGAAATTTTAATGAATGAGTTTACAGTTTTGAAACAAGCTATTACGAGTGACTTATTGTTTAATGAATATAGGAACAATTATGAGAGCATTTTTTCGTTTGTTAATAAACATGTTGCCCAGGTTACTAAGAGGAAGGAAAAGAAATTATTTGGAGACGGTAATTATTACAAAGAAGGGACAGCATACCCTTTAGGTGGTAGAATGGTTAGAAAGAGTGGTGGGGAGATATTTAGAGAGCCTAACCCACCACCGGATTTGGATAATGCAGATACAGACGGATATTACAACTATCCTGATGCAACTGATCCCTTTTTAGGAAACCACTGAGACAGCAATTCTCCCAACCTCAGATCATCAGAGAGGATCAGAAATATGAGAGGAAGAGATTTTTTTTTTTTTTTTTTTTTTTTAAAGCACACCACTGGGGGAGGGTTCAAACTTTCAGGATGAACGAGAATAGATAGAGGTTAACTGATCTAATTTTATTGAAGTCAAATATGATGGAAAGGCATTAGTACATAAAGGTTTTCACATTTTTAATTATTCTGATAGCGACATTGTCATTTCTTATTTTACACTATTTGAAAAAGGATTCAAATTTGTTCCAAAATACAAGGGGATTACTGGTGAGGCAATTTTGGATTTGAAGCTCTTCACTACGAAAATTAATTTGCCCTTCCTCAATAGGGAATAACACTAATTCCTTCGTTATACAGACTTTAAAGAAAAAGAGTACTTTTACCCCCCCCCCCCCGCTACATAAAGTGTTATATACTTTTGAGAGGGCTTGTGAAAGAGATATTCATGCCCTATACAGCAGGAAAACAGGAAGTCTTTATAATCTGACTAGTATAGCATGCTCTTTGCTTGAAGATTTATCGAGAGATAATTCTGTTAGGGTTATGAAACCTGATAAGGGTGGGTTATGATAGCAGTGCAAATGGATTATGCTTACAAAATTTTTAATATGCTTTTGGATAACACTCAATATACAGCTGTATCCCAGAATGAGATTAATGTAGCTTACAGAAAGAATGATTTGTTTCTAGAAGTTGCCCTTTTCCAGGGGGTAATCACCCCTGACATGTACGACTTTTTATCTAACAAGAATCCATTAATTCTAGTTGCATTTGATATCCCAAAAGTACATAAACATATGGTGGATCCACCATACAGGTTAATACTGGCAGCGCAAGGATCAAAAACTTATCCTTTAGCCATGTGTATTGTTAGGAAATTAAAGTCCCCGTTAAACCAAACTCCACATATTTTACATGATTCCTGGGATTTCCTGGCTAAATTAAATGTAGATTCTTGTAAACAGCAAACATGTTTTTGACCACAGATGTAGCAGACTTATTCTCCTGTATTTCCCATGAAACAGGATTAGAATTTTTTTGAAGAAACACTTTTGTAAAGGAAATTGTTTGATGGTGATGAGTCACGTTTTTTGGTTGAATTAATGGATTTAGCATTGACCAATAATTTTTTGTACTTTGAAGGAGATTATTATAAACAAGTTAGTGGATAGCAATGGGGGCAATGTGCACCTCCATTTTTGCTAATATCATTATGTCATATTGGGGAAAAAATTTGTTCTGAATTCTAGATTTGTCTCAGTATGGTCTTTTTATGTAAGATTTTTGAACATTTTTTTTAAATATGGAAAGGTGACTATGGAAATAGAGGTATTTTTGGACTATTTAACTGAAACAACTACATTTTTGAGGTTTACACATAACAGGAATGTGCAAGATAAACACTTTTTAAGACATTCAATTAAAGGTAGAGAATTATAATTTAGTGTCTAGTATTTATAGAAAGGAGATCAAACTTATCTCCACTATGAAAGTGAGCATCCTATGCATTGTAAAAAAAACTTAGTGAAAGGCCAATTTAGTACGGCCACCAGAATGACCACAGACAAAGACATTTTTGGGAAAATATTGAATATAATGATTTTGATGTTTCTAGACAGGGGATACCCCTTGGATATGCTGAGGTAATTAAAGAAAGAAGTGGAAGACAATAGGAGGACTAAGTACCCATGTATTTTGGGAAAAAAACAGATTTATTAAAAAGCATAGGTTCAAGTAGACAACTGAGTTCTGACAACTTCCAAAGTGCCATGGCTATCAAATATGATGGCTTGAGTTGTAGCTTTAGAGATAATGTGACTTAGAATTGGGCTATTTTGAAAACAGATGAGAAACTTTTCCAACACCTAGGTGATAAACCTGCTGTTATTTATAAGGTACATTGGAACATTAAGGAAGTGCTGTGGAAAAGTAAACAAACTATAAGGATAGGCACTATTAAATGTGGAAAGTGCAAATATTGCCAATATATTATTAATACAGTGGTGGTTACCTTGGAAAATGTTTTTCGAACAACTATTACTTTTAGGAAAGGTGGCTGTAATTCTGGGGGATTGCTTTATTTGCTCTCTGTAATCAATGTCATTCATTTTATGTGGGGAAGACAGACAGGAAACTTTCCAAAAGAATGTATGAGCGCTTATATGAGAGAAAATGCACTCTATAGACATCCTTGTTTGTGTTGGCTTTAAGAAAGTTGTTTTTGGTATTCTGGTAACTGTTCCACAAGATGCCAGAGGAGGAGCTTGGGAAAACAGGATAAAATACAAGGAACTCCTCTGGCAACTTAAACTGGATGCTACACAAAAACGTGGTTTGAACAAGTATATTTCAATTAATTCCGTATTAAAAATGAGAGCAGCAAAACTAATCTTGACAAAACAAAGTGGCTAGTTAATATAGGCTGGTTATGTTTTAATAACATTTTTTAGAGGTTTCAAATGTTTGTTTTTATCGTTTACAGAGTTCCAGATGTTTTTACAGAGTTCTAAATGGGGTTTTTTTGTAACTTTTATTAAAAGACTTTTCACGAATATATATTTTTATGGTCTTGCCACTTAAATTAATTAACCATTTTTCTCTTAGATTATTTGATATAAGAGGTATACCAAGGGGTGTATAAAAGGAAAGTTTGTTAAATGGATAATAGTTCTGATGAAGTCCAAGTGGATGGATGAAAGCGCTTCACTCTAGTGCCATTATTCCTAATAAAATAGAGTGTCATTTAATGCCTTGACAGTCAACTGGGCTAACAAAATCCTGGTTCAATCAGTTCCATCTTACCCCTCCCACTAGGCATACTGCTAAAAGCTTAGCAGAAGTAGTTTTAACAGTGGCACTGTCCTTGGAGTAGCCACCAACTTAGCTACAGCATATGGGTCTATAGTAGTTACCAAGATGATCCACTGGTCTATCATGGTCATTTTAGCACACAGCTCCAGCACACACCACAAAACTCTAGGAAAATTACACTTACACTGAAAGTGGCAGGTGTAGTAACAGCACTTTCACACCGGTGGCCATTTGTTGTGCAAGTTACTAATGTGGAAAATTAAACCAGCCAAGACTGTAGTCTGACTTATTTCCAAGCCTCAGACCCTCTTTGGTTTCCAGTATGCGTGACTGCTGTACTGGATTTACAGAAAACATCTTTGTGCTGCACCAATTAATTCTGGACTCGGCAACACGTTTCAGAGTAAATAGTACTGTCTTAGATCTGTTAAAAAAGGATTTTTGCTTAAGCCTAGTTCTCTGCCAATCTGATTTCACATTCACTTCTGTAGTTTCAGCAATACTAACGAGATGATTGTTTTCATTCTTCTCCCCTCAACAACTGAACGGGTGACAACCCAGCTAGCTTGCAGTTGAAATGGGAGTATTTCTCCCTTTGTGTAGGTACAGCTAGTTTTTCTGGCAACACACACTTGTGTAGTCCGAAACTTTCAACTTGGCCATCAGATTCAGGTTATATACTGCAAAAATTAGATTCCGTGCTGATACACCGAACCATTACCACACACAAGGGTGGTCAGTGATTTTTTGAAGGGGGACTACTTTCAACAGACTAATGATTCACTGTGAAGATGTATCATGTAATTTGAGGACTTTAAGATACACTGAAAAGTAGTCAACACAAATGAGTTATTAACTTCCTAGCAGTGAAATAATTCTGTTACTGATTTACTTCATGGTCTGTCTGCTCCTTCATGAGGAGTCGTACTCTTATCTCTTCGATAGCGCTCCTAACAAAACATATTGCACATCTAACAGTGTTTTTTTTTTTCCATAATTTCTATTTAATGACACACACCTGGGCAAAAACATTGTCACAAATACCTACATGTTTTAATGAGAGTTATTTCCCTGATTTTAGTTACTTAACTGGTTTGATAAGGTCACTTTATTGGATTTGAATAACATGCTTTGTGACACGAACTACATCACACAACTGGCCCCATATTTTTCAGCATTTGTGTTTCAATATCTTGCCTGATGTTTTGGACAGTTTTGTAATATTACATCAAGCCTTATGAACAAGTTAGCATTTTACCCCAAAACATATAAAATTAAATATTACAGTTAATATTCTTGTTTGCATTTGGCTTTCCAACATCAATGCAAACTACATTTTGGTGAACTGTGACTGCACTGGATGAATACACATTTACTTCACAAACTTGCAAACTGCAGCCTTTGAGATTTTATGAATCATATCCTGCATACCTATGAATGCTGACAGCAGTATGAATGGGAATAACTGTCTGAACACGCCTGTGAAGAATCTGCTTTACTAATATGCGAATGATTTTCTTGAGTGAATGCATAGTCACCGTTGGTGTACTTTAACTGTATGTTGTGAATAAGTTTAATCAATCCCACTTACAAGACCTTCTGATGAATATATCTGGCTGCTATAACTTTGACACAGTGGTTTTAATTTGTGACCAGAATAAATGAAGATAATGGATTTTGATATGGAATCCTTGTGCCTAGTTCTCATTGAACCTCTTTGGAATGTTACTCTGTTCTGGTATCAAGTTTTAAAATCAAAATTTTGCCATTTAGAGTCAGTTTTCAGTTCAGTAATTTTTTTTTCAAGGTAAAGTGCTGCAGAAATAGCATGCACGTCAAAGGACATTTACAGACAAGCTCTCTGTCAGACTCTTAAATTGCTTGAACCAGTAAGTACACTGATCTGTTATCAGGCACTTTGCAAACATTCCTTTTCCACCTTTTCACTCTTCTCTAAATGTTGACATTTGAGAGAAATTATTTTAGCAATCAACTTTCCTGCCTTCACTGACCTCTGGACATGGTTTTAACCACAGTGATCAATGATCTGATGACTGAAGTCACTAAATGACATACATCTGAGTTTCAGACGTCAAAGTCTTTAGAAAATTAATATGAATACAAACCATGTTACTCTAGCAACATACTAAGTTTATAAGAGTAATATTTAAAATATGTCTCTATTTTTAGGCCTTTGTCCACCCATTTTGTCAGGCTTTATCCAGATTTTTTGCACTGAGAGGTTGAGAGGTATGGTGCTGTTCCCAGATTTGACACTCCTCACTTAAAAAAAAAAAACACCATCTGAGAACTCAATAAAATGTACTCTTTTCACTGTATCTTTGTTTTCTGAGCTCTTTTAATGTCTCAAAATTACTCAAAGTGCTTCTTTTAAAATTTTAATAAGTTTCCCACAAAATGGCAGATGATGGGGCCTGCCTTGGTAACGTGATCTTATTTGCTTGCTTTCATTCCTTCTTCCCAGAATACATTTCAAGTCCTCTTTATATGACTCATGCCAGACATAAGGAAGTGGTGCTGTTTTCTCATGCCATTAAGATAAAATGTCAGGACTGTGAAGCACGGTCATATAACGCAGCTTCTCTAATAGAGCTACTTCTATGTTTCCCTGCTAACAAACTTATGTGTCTGTCAAAACTTGTTCTATACTATAAATAGAAATTTGCCATAGCCTCCACATACATCCTCCCCCAGAAATAATATTTCAACCCTTGAACATATCCTTCCCTGGTTTTCCCACAATGCACCTTATGAAACCCTGATCCTTGATGAAGTCAATACTGACTGGGCTAAACTAACAACTGAATCTCCACAACTCAGTATGAACTTACATGGTTTCCACCAATTGGTAACCTCCCCTCACCTGTATTCACAAATCTTCTTCCTCCAATCAAACTATCGACCGCATCCTCACTAGCTCACCTAACCTCTATCACAGACCTGCACCTTACTGACACCTTAAGTGATCATCTTCCCACCTTCATCCAGAGACACTCTGCCCACCTAACCAAATCTCACTCTTATAAAGATTGCTGTGAACTCTCTAACTTTAATACAAACTTATTTAACTCCATACTATCCAGCACTGAATGGTCATTCCTCAGCATCTCCCCTTCAATGAAGCTATGCAAAAATTTAACCACATTTTCCTAGATACTCTCAACTCCCTCGCCCCCTCCAGGAGAATCAGAATAAAATCTAATTATGCCCCCTGGTTTTCTAAAGAAACCGCACTCTTATGCACAGAAGAGATAGTGCTTGGAAAGCCTGGGCTAAAACCAAAGCACTAGCCCTGTTCCAGAACTATAAAGAACTCTGGAATCTTGTCAAAAAACAAATCAACAATGATAAAAAAATCCTACTACAACTCCCTCAAACTAACTACAAATCAAACCCACGTAAATTCTGGACCGAAATCAACAAAATTTTCCAGCCTAGTTCCCCTTCCACACCCTCCCCTTTCCCACCCTCTAGAAACTGCTACCTTTCTCAATAATCACTTCATTCAAACTGTCTAAAAACTTACACAAACTAACCACAACACAAACTCCCTTCCTACCCCATACAACCCATTAATAAAAGCCTCTTCAGCTTACAACCTGTTCCCAGTTTTTTTGTGTCTTTCGGCTTTTCCCGGTTAGGGGTCGCCACAGCGGAACTCCAGTCCGCTAGTAATTGGCAGTTGATTTTTATGTACCAGCTTGCCTGACGCACAACCTTCAACGAAGGTACGCCCATTCACGCATGTCTCCACGCAGAAGACGCTCTAGCTGAAAATCGAACCGGACAGCGTCTTACTGTGAGGCAACAATGCTACCGCAGCACCACCATGGACCTGTTCCCAGTACTTATGTCAAATCACTTTTACTTAAGCTCAAATCCTACTCACCTTCCTGTGATAATCTTCCACCTACCATACCCTCTATCCAAAATACTTGAAAAATGTATTCATACTCAGCTGTTAAACTTTCTCCTACAAGAAAACCTTCTCACACCAACTGAACAAGGCTTCCAGTCAAACCATATCACAGCTATAGCCCTTTTATCGTTCACTCATACAGTAACTGAGGCCAAAGATGACAACCAACTTGTATCCTGTCTTTTCCTTGACCTCTCCAAAGCCTTTTTATCTAAACTTGCTAACCTCAAGCTCTCTGCTCCCTCCCTAGCCTGGTTCACTAGTTACCTCTCCAATAGGTTACAATCTGTCAAACGGCTCTCTTCCTGCTCCCCCTCCCTTCCGGTCCACATCTGGTGTGCCCAAAGGTTCAATTGTGGGTCCCCTCCTGTTTAACATTTTCACAAATGAGTTACACACAGCTTGTAATCAATCTTGCCTAATTCAATATGCTGATTCCACTCTCATATCTATCTTCAATAGCATCTCAGAACTTCATGTTCATACCCAAGACACCTTTCTATCCATTGAAAAGTGGCTGTCTGATCATCAACTCATCTTAAACTCCCAAAAAAACTAAACTCCTGCTTTTTCTCTATCTCTCTCTCTCAATAAATCAACATTTGTCATTACTACCTCTAATAATACAAATATTCAACCTGAACCCCATACTAAGCTCCTAGGTACAATCACTGATGATGAACTAAAATTTAACTTGCATATCCTTCAAAGCATTAAAAAAATCAAAAACTTGGGACTGCTGTATCAAAATAGAAATTTTTTAACTTCTAACACTAGACTTTCTCTACCTCATGCTTTCCTTCTCCCCTCCCTTCTCTATGCTGCCCCAGTCCTAACATACAATCTACCGCCCTGTCCAAACTACAACAAACATACCACAAAATAGCTAGATTTGTCACTTACAACTACCCACCACTGCCTTGCTCTCAACTCTCTCCAATGGCTGGAGTTCCTCAACAACTCCTTCTATCCCAGCTTCAAATCGCACACTCTGTATTATACAAAAACTTTCCTCCTGCCCTTCCCTCTCCTCCCTGGTATTCTCTTACACCCCTAATCGTACTCTCCGTAACTCTAGCCAACAACACCTTGACATTTACCAACCACACAAAAACGCTGGTAAGCTACTTTACAAATTCACTATAGCTCAAGCTTGGAATAAACTCCCTGCACATATTAGATCCATTCCCCATCCTAAACACTTCAAAAAATGAACTTAAACTTCACCTAGTAAACAGGTCTTGCCCCTGTAATGACTCCACCTAACCTACTACACCAATGAATTCTACACAACCTTATTGTTTCACTCCAATCTCACAGACTATTTACTATACCACCTCTTAGTTTCCTCCCTTTACTCAGTCTTACTACAAAATGCACACTTACCCTGCTACTTCACGACATGTACATATGTAAATATTACTTCCTCATGTCTAAATACCTCTCTCTATTACTTAATCCACTATATCAATAGGTCTCTCTATGAAATTGCTGCTTATTTTTTCACTGTAAAACAAAAAACATGAGTATTATACTTCACTGTAGCGTTATTATGTATTAGATTTCTCTAACTATAGCTTATCTATTGTCAATTTCTTTATATTGGACTGTGAATTTTATGTACCTTAAATTGTCTGTATTGGAGCTTTTCTCCTCTTGTCTCCACTGAAAATAGGCCTCTGGCCTAGTTGGACTAGTCCAGTTAACAAATGTCAAATACAAAATAAATAAAAACAGCTGTTAGCTACTTTCAGGAAAGAAAGTAGGTAAATAGCAGGCTTTTGTAAAGGGATTATTTTGTAGTTATAAAACAAATGACTGACTTCCCCCACACACTAATGCTGAGATGTGAAAACTCACAGTAAATGATCTTTGCTGTATCCTGTACAAGTGACAAGTAGTTGGAACCCAAACCAAGTCTGTCTGCTACTTCCCAATGCCTTCAGGGGAAAGTTGTTTTTTCTCTCTCATGAATGATACAGGATTAAAATACGCCTTACTTTTTCCTTAATTATTTCTGTCATGTTCACCCCCACCATTTTTCCTTAATTATTTCTGTCATGTTCACCCCCCTTTTTTCTATTTCATATTTATTCATCCTTTGGTAACCAGGAAAGTAAACGGTCTCAGGATCATTTTCAGTCACGACTCCAGCTACATTGGCAAAAATAATAACAAGTAATAAATGTACTTAGCAAAAAATACTGACATAAAGACTTTGGCTATGTATTGCACATGTAATCTTTGTTGGTGTGTGACAGTGAATAAGTAAAACATAAGCAACATTTACTAGAATGTATACATTAATAATGCTTAAATACTATATGTGAGATGCAGTACTGTGTTGAAGTGCGTGTGTGTATTTGTTGTGTGCATTTAAACACAGTTAAGTACTTCTGATTATGCTTTTCCTAATGTTTTTAATGCAACAACACATAGTAAGTGTACACTAAAGCATATTCAGCTGTATATCATGGTTACCATCAACAGTCACATTTCCTTTGTGGACTACAAAATGCTCACACACTCTTAATGTAAGGACTGACTGAAGGTCAGTGGGAATCTCTTACCATATATCTGCATTGTACCAGATAAGCACCCTGCAGGAGAATGTCACAAAAAAGCATAAAATACCTTTTTATGAACGTTATCGGTGTACTTAGTTGATAGGGTTGCTACCTGTCTCTCTCTCTCTCTCTCTCTCTCTGCAGTTCTGGCATGTGCGTGCGTTGGGAGGGGGGACTTGAAAATGGAAATGTATTGATACTTCACAAGGAAAAATATTTTCTGACTTCTCTAAATGTCACAGAAATCTTTGGTGCTACATTTAAGTTATCTTAACATATAAACGATTATAAATAACTTTTAAAGCTTAGCATTTCGATACTGTGTTGCTGCTTATGTAAATTTATCAGAAGAGGTGACAACTGCCTTTAAAACACATGACCAATCTAACTGCCTTGTTTTGCTATGAAAGGGGAGTGTTAAGTTCTCCCCCTCTCTTAAATAAAAACAGTGGAAAAGAGTTCCACAGCTTTCTGTCTTTTTTATATCATCTGCTGAGTTCCTGACATTAGCAGGATTAATTGCCCATCCAAGACTGACAGCAGTACCTGACATGATAAACTATGTCATGCAGGCAGAGACAAATTCCTCTACAAAGTATGTGAGAAGTTAAACTTTAAATAAATAAATATATAAATAAAGTAGGTGGGCTTTCCCTTCCTTTGATTGCAATACAAGGAAATGAAAGTTAAAAGTACAAGCAGGTTTCTGGTACTTACACAATACTGGAACCATAGTGTAGGGAGAAAAGAATCCTAAGAATTGAGTTAAACTGTAGGAGAGGGCAGAGTTTTCCTTTAAGGAGCCTCAACAGCCAGATCCATTCTTCCACTCAGTTTTGAGTTGAAGCAAAAAAATCCTCCAAATGAAAGAAACATTTTAAAAACTGTAGCAAACAAATTAATACAACTTATTCCTCACACTAAATCACTGAAGAAAGCAATTCAAGCCTGACTGCAAAAGCAGTATCTGAATTTGTTTCCATACTGGCTTTGCTGATGGAACTGCTTTCACCCCAAATAATGACGCATCAGGGGCAACATGAGTAAAAAAATAAATAAATAAATAAATAAAAAAAAAAAAACTGCTTAGTCCAGGGAATGACACCACCACCCAAAGACTGTTACTAAATTATGAAGTTCTCCTAATTATGACCAAGTGCCAGTCGCTAACCATTACAAGTCTTCTAATGCTCCTCAAATACCACACTGTGATGCCATCTGATTTGTCTATAGTAACAGCTACAACTTTAATGTAGTGCCCAGATATAGTAGGGTGATTAATATGCCAGAAAAGTGGAATGACTACTACCTATGACAGAAAGGCCTGACGTCTATAATTCATAAAATATACATATTTGTGTGATATATTTCACTAAAAATTTTCATTAGAGTAGGGTGAAGTAGCAGACAGGCAGTAAAGATATTTTATTGCAGAAATGGTAAAAAAAAAAAAAAACACATTTAACTGCATTTAATCTTTGGTCTTGCTCCTAATTTAACTTTTTTCTGAGCATCTTTTTCTCTAGGCTTTCTAAATAGACAAAGGAAACTTCACAAAGCTAGAATGCAGAGATAAAGACAAGGGCCCAGTGAACAGTCCCTTTAAAAATAAAAATGGGACCAAGAGGCATCAGAGGAGCGTCCACTCAAGAAACTGGCTCAGAAAATTAATCTTTTTTTTTTTTTTTTGTTTAGCATCTCACTCACAAAGGAAATCACCAGGCACTAGCATGCCCTGTATATTAACAAGGGTTCTACACATTTAGACCAACAGCAGCACAGACTGGGGACAAGTGGAGGTGTCTCGATGTACATTAACAACAAACAGGATGATACCATGAAGTTCATCCATGTGCAACCTATTAGAGGCACTCACAATCCAAACACCAATTCATGGGTAGACTAGCTAACCCGGTATAGAATGGGAAGCTTACACTGCTTCCTGGGCTTTATTAAAACAAACACCCTGGAACAAGATCATCAAATATATTGGAAATGGTACTTAACAAAACATGAGGGAGTGTTGCACTCCTCACTTAGTATCATGTCCTCACTACTGATGTTGGATCACAAAGCTGTCGCCTTTAAAGTAAAAATCAACATGGAAAACACAGCTAAATCAGTAACGGTTAGGAACTATTCATTAATTAGCAATCAAAATTCAAAGCTCTTCCTAACCCAAAGACCACAGCTACCTATGCAGAATTATTCAGAGTCCCAATACAAACATGTGAATGCTGCCCAGAGGCAAACTAAACTAAAAACAAACCTGACTGGTGGAATCCTCACCTAAACAGTGTATATGTGTGGCCAAAAATCAGGAAGACCAACTCCCTTAAACACAAGTGCTCTCTTATACAACTTAGCAAGAAACTAATAGATCTAATTAAGACCAACAAGGCCAAATATGAGATCAGGACTGCCTTGCTGGTTAAGGACAACCACAAGCCCTTCTTCAGCTGTGACTGGAACATTAAGGTAACACACAGCAGTGTGCTGAACTGGTGGTGAATAATACCACCATCCCTGATCAGGATGACACAGCAGGCCTACTGGTTGATATCCCCTACCCCCCAGCTCCACCAGGTGAAATCCCCTCCCACATACTACCCCATTGTTAAAAGGGACAGGTACTGGCAGCACTCGCTAAAGCCAAGAACATCACCTCCATGGGTCCTATCAACCACCACAGCTGCCTCCTTTACAGTCTAAAACATAAATGTTCAGGACAACTTGAGGCTTTCCAACTACAGTCTTGAATTAGATCATCAACTGACCCAGGGAACCAAAGACCCATCAGTCTAAACAAGCCTAATATGCAAAGCCATGAAATTAATTATCATGGAAATGATAAACAAGAACATTAGCAACCTACAGGCAATGGACCTATCCCAATTTGGCTTTAAGGGAAGGTCATGACTACTTAACCTGGCAAGACTTCTTTGAGAGGGTCGCAAAGGCAATTTGGCCTTTGAGCAACATGTAGCCAAGATAGTAAGCAAACCATTCTAAGTTGTCCAACTTATTTAAGGGCATGGCATCCAGGTTCAAGAAAGTTTAAGTACCACTCTACTCAGCCCTTATCACACCTATCGCTGAACATATGGGGATGGGGTCTCTACGGTGTCAGGCTCCTTCCATGCCCTCATCGGTCGGATCCGAGGAAATCAAGGTAACAGCCGGAATCGATGTTGGAGGAACCGTCGGCGCCGAGCTACCAGCTCCGAAGAACCTCGGATCCAAAAGCCCCGAAGCATGGATCAGGGAAGGAGAGATGGGGCGGAAAAGAGGCATGGAGGTTGCCCCTCCAGAGGGAGCGGGACCTGGAAAGACTCCCATCTGAATTTGGGTCTGAAGAAATTTCCACATCATCCTGTCCATATCCATTTCCGATAGGCTCCGAGTCGACCTCGAAGAGGCCACTGACTCAGATCTGGCTGGTCTGCACAGAGGAGTGGAGGGCCTCGGGTCCGAAAGTTCCAACGGCTCCGGTGAGAAATGTGGTGACCGGAGCTGAGGAGAAACAGGCCTCTTGGTCTTGGATGGAGGGCTGAGAAAGAGCTCCCTGTCTGGGGATCTCTTGCGATGCCCGTCTTTCTTTTTCTCCCCTTCTTCTCTGCATCTTTCCTTTTCCTTCTCTTTATCTTTATCTTTGTCAGCCTCGCTGACCGAAGATCTGTCCTTAGAGGACCCATCGCCAGATGAAGAGGGAGGTTGAGTCCCTGTCTGGGGGGGGGGGTGTACTAGAGACTGAGGCAGAATCCAGCATGGCAACTGGGAGAAGGCCTTTGGTGACTAGCTTGGCCTTACGATCCCTAAGAGCCCTGGGGTTGAAGCCTGAACAAATAGCACACTGGGTGGATAGAGGTGCTACTCCTAAACATATCACACACAGAGTGTGACCAACAGCAGGGGAAATCTTATGGCCACCCTCTATACATTTTTTGAATACAGGCTTTGGCTGATCAGCCATAGTCCTGCGTTCAAAGGTAAGGATACTACCTTCCCACAAAAAAACACACGCAGACGCACACACACAAAGTAGGGGAAGGGCAGGCCTGAGAACTACTCTACTACCAACAAAACTTTGACCAACGCGCTAATACATAAGGGGAGGAAGGGTAATCCCACACAATCACACTAGATATAGACAAAAGTTTCCACTTACTATCCCTTTTTTAGCTCAGAGCAAAGGAGACCACAATGCACACTACTGGCGCGGCAAACGAGATCTGAGGGAAGATAAGAGATGGTAGGGCATTATGGGTAAGGGGAGGAGCTTGGAGCAGATGCTAGAAATAAAGTTGCCAGCTCTGATACGATACGGATCTGTATACCACAGGTTGCAGATAAAATGAAGTTAACTACTTCAGATCTGATGTTTCTGATTACTTTGAAGCTATTAAGCAGTACCAACTTTTGTTAGACAAAGATTTAAGGCTGGGGTATTTCACCTCTAAGGATGTGGAAAAGAAGTTTGGAGTGGAAAACTGCTCTATGGCAGTGCATTTTTACTGCTTACCTAAAACACATAAAGGTTTAACTAACCTTAGTGGCTGATCTATAGTGTCTGCACAGAGATATTTTTTAAGGAATATAAATGTGTTATTACATGAACATCTTAAGAAATATGTTATGAGTACAGCCCCCTATATCAGGGACAGCCAGGACTTTTTGAACAAAATACAGTGTAAAGTTTGGAATATAGACATGTTTTGGCTCTGTTTGGATGCCAAAAGTCTATATACTAATATACAGCATGAAATAGGGATTCAGGCCTTGTTCCATTTTTTGGGGGACTCTCCTATATCTCATTTTCTGATAATGTTCTGTTTAAAAAATATTTTTTTATGTTCAATGGAGACATTTTCCAGCAGTTGCAGGGCACTGCCATGGGGGCGGCTTTCACCCCCATGTATGCCAATTTAGTCATGGCTAAACTTGAAGATGACTTTATTTACAGACATGATTTTTTTAGCTCAAAAGTTATTTTATATTTTAGATTTATTGATGATCTTATTTTTTTTATGTCAAGGAAGCCAGACAGAGGCCCTTGGGTTTATTAAAGACTTACAAGCTAATACGCTGGGCTTAAGCTTTGATGGTATACAGCTTGGCCCACATGTGAATTTTTTGGATATAAGCCTAGATGGATTTACTACTAGTCTCCATAGGAAATTTGAACATAGAAATGTATTTTTATATGGGGATAGTTGTCACCCCAAACATTTGGTCAAGGTACTGCCCCACAATGAATTCTTATGAATTCATAGGCTATGTAGCCTTGATATGAGCTTTGATTTAGAGATAGCTGAAGCAGAAAAAAATATTTATTAGAAGAGGCTATAATGTTCAGCTTGTCAGGGAAGCTAAACAAAAAATTATGGATATAAGATATTCTGTTAACTCTCAGGGAGATTCTCATGATGTCCTTGCTAGTGGAAAATATAATGTTTGTATTGGTGGAAATAAATCTACCAATGCAGCTGTGAACAATGGAGAGCAGAAGAAAAGCTTTCTTAGTGACAACTTATAATGTTATAACTGAGGAAATAGTTAAAAAAGCATGCAGCTTGCGGCCTATGCTCCTAAGGGATAACATTTTGAACTCTATACTACCTGATTTTGTGAGTATTGCATATAAAAGAGCTTGTAATGTGTCCGACTTTCTGGTACATAACCAATTTTGTTTACCAGATGTTAATGTCAGTCAGAGCTTAAGCATAAATAAAGGCGCTGTTCCATCTGTCAATATGTAGTAAGCTCTTTTCCCTATATTAATGGCATCAAGTTTACAGCTAGGCATGAATACAGTTGTAACACGGAGAGGTTAGTGTATGTGCTGAGATGTGGCTGTAAGAAGTTTTACATAGGGAAAACGTATAGGGGTTTTAGGGTCCGGTTGCAAGAATATATTAGGGACATAAAAAATAAAAAAAATTAAAGTCCCCTTGGGAGTCATTTTTTGATAGCACACAACTATAACCCTGATCCTCTTAGGGGTTGTGTCTTAGAAAAATTACAAGTTGGCATAGGTGAATGTGTGTCTTTAAAAATCAAACTCTTAAAAAAAGAAAAGTACAGTTTTGTACCTACCATAAATGTAGATGTTCGAGGATCCACATTGCTGCAGTCCTAACTATTGGGTAGTCCGCTGTCCAGTCGGCCCGAATACCAAAGTATATGGCTGACGTCGGTCACGGCGCATTAGACTGACGTCAGTACGTCAGGGTACTAATGCGCATGACCGACGTCATATCCTCAGTCTTTTCTTGCCCCAGATGTCAGAAGACCCTAAAAAGACAAGGCCAAAACCAAAACACACCAAACATACCTGCACCAAAAACATATACAATATATACAAAGGTACCAGAATATAATCTCACCTACACAACCACCCCTAAACACAGAGGGGAAGGAGGGAGGGTAAATTGGACTGCAGCAATGTGGATCCTCGAACATCTACATTTATGGTAGGTACAAAACTGTACTATGTTCTTCATTCCACATTGCTGCAGTCCTAACTATTGGGTAGAATCCCAAAGCAGAGGTAAGGGAGGCTGGCAAATCATAAGGAAGCAGGAGCTGATAACATGCCTTGCAAAATAGCTGTGGCAAAACCAGCCCTAGACTTAGAGTAGAGAGGAAGGTGGTAATGCTTAGAGAAAGTATGCACTGAACTCCAAGTAGCTGCCTCCAAAATATCCTTAGTTGCCACCCCCCTTAGAAATGCTGTTGAAGTGGCAGTAGCCCTAGTGGAATGAGGCCTAATCCCAGCTGGAATCTATTTGCCATGATGGGAATAACAAAATGCAATGCAAAACCCAATCCACCTAGAAATAGTTTGTTTTGACACAGGCTTGCCCTGCGAACTCAAAGCAAAAGAAACAAACAACTGCTGAGACTTTCTAAAATCCTTAGTCCTGCTTAAATAATAACGCAATTGCCTGTGTACATCTAAAGTGTGCAAAATCTTTTCCCCTTTATTTTGGGGATCTGCATAGAAAGTAGGCAAATGAATAGTTTGGTTTAAAGCCACACTGGAAACCACCTTAGGCATAAAGGAAGGATTAGTACGTAATGATACCCTATCCTTATGAAAAATCAAAAAAGGCTCAACCGCCATAAGGGCCTGTAACTCAGAAACCCTTCTTGCAGAAGTAATGGCCAACAAAAAAGCAGTCTTCCACGACAAGTATTTCAGGTCAGCAGTAGCTGCAGGCTCAAAAGGTTGTAGAGTAAGTTTCTCCAACACAAAATTGAGATCCCAAGCAGGAGTAGGAGCTCTACGTGGGGGTCTTATATTCTTTGCCCCTAAGAAATTGCTTGAATAAAGGATGTGAAAACAATGGTGGGTCACAATCATAGTGAGCTGAAATTGCTGCAGCATGAATCTTAATGGAAGAGAAAGACAAACCGTTGTCCAATAACTCAGTAAGATATTGAAGAGCCACACTCAAATTAGGCTCCGAAATCTCCAAATTCTGTGCTGCAGTCCAAAATAAAAATCTCTTCCATTTTTCTGCATACACTTTCCTTGTACTAGGTCTTCTGGCTTCCATAATCACATTTAAAACCTGTTGAGGAAGTTGAGACCTGCTGTCTTTCAAAACAGAATATGCCAGGCTGTTAGATGAAGAGTTTGAAGCTTGACATTGAGCAGATGACCGTCCCTCTGAGACAATAGGTGTGGAATCAAGGGTAAAGGCCATGGAGGCTTCCTTACCAGACTCCTCAGTAATGGGTACCAGTGCTGCGAGGCCAATCTGGAGCTATTAAAATCATCCTTGGCTTGTCTTGTCTGACCTTTAGAAGCACCTTTGGGAGAAGAGGCAGAGGTGGAAAAGCATACACATGAAGATTTTTCCAACTGAAAGAAAGAGCATCCACTTTCCAAGCTGTGTGATGAAATCCCTTCGTGCAAAACTTTGGCAGCTGGTGGTTTAGTGGAGAAGCGAACAGATCTATGTCTGGAGTTCCCCATGACACTGTCAATTTTGAAATACATGAAGATCCAGTTTCCACTCGTGGGGATCCATGATTTGTCTGCTTAACACATCTGCTAAGGAGTTCTGTGCTCGGCAGAAACCTTGCCTGAAGAGTTAGTTGCAAGCTGAGCGCAGTCTCCCATAAAATCATTGCTTGCCTGCACAATGGGTAAGAATGTGTTCCCCTTGTTTGTTGATGTACCACATGACAGTTGTGTTGTCTGTTAGAATCAACACCTGCCCTGGAAGAAGTAACTCCTTGAAAGCCATTAATGCAAACTGGACTGCTAACATCTCTTTCATGTTGATATGTAGATGCTGTAGTCTGGCAGGCCACTTGTCTTGTATCCATTTTCCATCTAGATGAGCTCCCCAAGCAATGTCTGAGGCATCTGTCGTTAGAATCTGACTTGCCTCTGGCCGGGTCACAGAGAGTCCCTTGTTTAGGTGACATTCCTGAGCCCACCACAAAAATTCCTTTTGAATGCAAGGTATTATTTGAATGACAGTGTCCAAATCCTGGCAGTGCTGTGTCCATAGATTTTGAGATACCATTGTAGCTTCCTCATATGCAGTTTGGCATTGGGAAGCACCAGAATACAAGATGCCATGAACCCTAAGGCTTGAAGGACTGTCCTTGCAGTCAGCCCGGACTGAAGAGCTAATTGATGGAAGTAACTGGAAAGATTCTTTTGTTTGTCCGGGGTTAGAAAGGCCATCTGGGCTGCTGTATTCAGTCTCACACCCAGAAAGCACATGTCTTGAGAGGGTACTAGACTGGACTTTATTTCGTTCACAGAATACCCTAGGCATCTTAGCACTGCTATGACATATTCCAAATGCTGTAGAAGGTCTTCCTTTTCTTGAGCCAGAATCAGGCAGTCGTCCAAGTAAGGATAGATTTGAATTCCTTTTAGCCTGAAGTAAGCTATCACTGGAGCCAGAACCTTTGTGAATACTCTGGGCGCAGTAGATAAGCCAAAGGGCAATGCAGAGAACTGATAATGAGAATTTCCAGCTCGAAAACGCAGATACTTTCTGCAACTTAGTCTTATAGGCACATGAAGGTAAGCTTCCTTGAGATCTAAAGTTACCATCCAGTGATCTTTGCCCAGTAGAGGTAAAAGCTGTTGTAACGTCAACATTTTGAACTTTGGAATGTCCAGATGTGTTGAGGATAGATAAATCCAAAATTGGTCTCCACGTGTTCCCCTTCTTTGGTACTAGGAACAGGCGAGAATAAAATCCTAGGCCCCTTTCTGGCACAGGAACTGACTGAATGGCTCCTATTTGAAGTAACAGAGAAATTTGTCTGCGAGCCTCTGTTCTTTGTAAAGGAGGAATGTCTGGCATGCCTTTGAAAGGAGGCAAGGTATGGAAATAAAACCTGTAACCGTGGTGAATGATATCCAGAACCCATTTGTCTTGGGCAATTAAATCCCAATTTTCTTTGAAAAGAGACAGTCTTCCTCCTAGAGGTGCCGCCAGGCGAGAAGGTACTGGCAGCTGAAAAGGCAGGTCATTGGGTCTGCTTACGAAAGGACTGACCCCTGCCCTCACCAGAAGTCTGAGCAGGTGAACCCCCTGTCCTAGGCCTAAAAGAACCTTGAGCTCTGCCCCTACCACGTCTAGACCTACCCCTAGACTGGGAATCATAAGCAGGATAAGTCCATCCCTTAGCAGGCCAATTTCTACTAAACTTCGGAGGCTGCACCTGCAAAAAATCCTTAACAGTTTGCATAGACTTAGCCTTGTCCTCCATTTTCTTTAAAACTGCTTCCACAGGCGAACCAAACAACACATCAGACTGTAAAGGAGCATCCAAAATCCTTGTCTTAACATGCTCAGCTAAGTTCTGATCTCTCAACCAGGCGTGCCTACGAAGAACAGAACCAGTGGCAGCCACCCTGGAGGAGGCCTGCACAGCATCAAAACCACATTGCAAAGAATGTTTACCCACTTGGTCAGACACATGAACTAAATCCTGCAACTCTTTACACTCAATACCTTCCGCCAGAGCATCCACCTTAGATTTCAACTGTGAAAGAAGATAATTCTGATATTTTAACATGTGAAACTGACAATTCAACGCCCTCATGGCTAAAGTGGAAGAAGTATACACTTTCTTTCCCCATCTATCCAAAGCCCTTGCCTCTTTATCAGGAGGGACAGGATTTTTAACAACTGAGGCCTTCACACCTTTAGGCCCCTGAGAGACAGTTTCCGGGTCTGCCCTAGGACTCTTAAAAAGATACTTATGAGCGTCAGGCACCCTATAATACCTATCCGGTTTAACTGGGGCAGGAGGCAAAGAATCAGGATTCAGGAAGCCTCTGCAAAACATCTTCCACCACATTCAAAACAGGAGGTATAGCTAAAGGCCTATGCTGGGGTAAAAACAAGAATTCCCTAAGCCTTTTCCTGGAATCAGAGAAATCTTGCCCTTCCCATTTAAAATGCTCCCTCATGGAATGCAGAGTCTCTGAAAATGAAAAATCCTCAGGAGGAGAAGCTGAAGGAGTAGAATCATCCACATCAGAATCAGAATAAGGAGGGTACTCCTGCAAGTCTTCAACCGAAGACTCAGAAGCCTCCGAGCATTGCTCAAAACTCTCAAACTCAGGTTCCACCCTAGGCCTCTTATCAGGAGGGGGCATAGAACCCCTTATCATAGTAATCAAATCCTCTGCCATTTTAAGCATATGTTTCTTAGGCAAAGACCCTGAGGACTAGGACGAAGCCCCACTGAAGCAAAACTTGGCCTGCCCTTCAAAGAAGCCTTGGAAACAGAAGGGGAGGCTCTAACCACCTTAGGAAGAGAAGGAAGAACAGCCACCTGAGAAGCCCCCTCAGCCTGGCCTACTTCCTGAGAGGATACATCCTGTAACAGTAAAGTCTCTCCCTGAGACTCCAAAGAAACACCTGGCAAAACCTCCGGCTCCACTGAGCCCTCTAAAGAACCGACGTCTGGGACTGTCGGTTCTTCCACTCTAGGCTTTGCTGCTTTGTCCTTGCGTTTTTTAGCCGAAGCGGCCTCGGAGCATCCGACGGCATTTTATAATTACAACGCTTCCCAAACACTAACCTGGCACAGTCTAACCTTCTCTTAATAGTGCGTTTGTTAAATCTAGCACAAGAGCGGCATCCAACAACGTCGTGCTCAGGCCCTAAACAAGGTATACACAAAGTATGGTAATCCCTATGAGGTATCTGTTTCCCACAAGAAATACAGTTATTCACTTTTCTGACATCCGGTTAAATACTGAGGCAAGAAAAACCAAAATATTCCCCAACGGGGTACTTAGCCAACTTTGATTCGGTCTGAAACTCTGACTTCAGAAACTTTCAGAACGCCAACCTGCACTCGCAAAATTGCTTCTGCATCGGACCATGCGGCAAAAAAGACTGAGGATATGACGTCGGTCATGCGCATTAGTACCCTGACGTACTGACGTCAGTCTAATGCGCCGTGACCGACGTCAGCCATATACTTTGGTATTCGGGCCGACTGGACAGCGGACTACCCAATAGTTAGGACTGCAGCAATGTGGAATGAAGAACATCTGATGATTTTAAAGTATGGTACTTTGGAGTCTCAGGGACTCAACAAAGAATGTAATAGAAGTATGTGATTTGAATTGTATGCTTAATTGATTGCTTATATACAGCATATTGCACAAAACAATTAAACAGTATTTTGAAGTGTTTTTACTCTTGGAAGGCTGTGTAAGCAGAGGCGCTAAATGTTTAATTAAAATTAATTTACTTCTTGGGCCGGTGGTCTTGGTGGTATTTTATCATATGAGACATGTTGTTTAAGCCTTGCATCCTTTTATAGTAAGGCATCTCTGTGATACATGCAGCAACTGGAACTATCTGGACAGATACATGCCAAAGAGGGAATTGTATTGTATGACTGGCCTAATGAGGGCTGAGTAAAAGGGAAAAATGACACCCCTAGATCTAGACACAATCCCTTTGTTTATAAGCTGTGCAATACAGAAGGACTTTCTTACAACAGTAGACATTGTCAAAAATCAGGTCACTGTCCACGTAAGTTCACAAATCCCAAACAACTGGGTCAACTCTTAGGAGTGTATTGTCAATGAGGTAGTTCCCAAGGGTAGATGACTTTCCAAAGGATACAATAATGCATTTTTTGGCATTTAGTTTCAGACCATGCTTTTGGTACCAGTTATTTGAGACAAACCTTCCTGCAGCATTAAGTAATTTGGGGAGTCAATGACTGCTACTAGCTTGCAGTCATCTTCAAATTTAGTCAGTCACAGGCCTTTGGTATTGACTTTTTACTTCAGAAAAGTAAATACCAAACAAGAGAGGTCTCAGCATGGAACCCTTCGGGACTCCACTGGTGACTGGTCTCTTTGTGGAAGTAACTTCCCTTATTCTGTTTAACTGCATCTTATCTATGAGCCACACAGCAACTCAGCAGGCAACAGTGGGGTTTATTAGTTGTTTTTGTTTACAATTTAACAACAGATCTTCAAATGATTGCTGCTGCAGTAGCCTTAGCTATATGGGTTGTATTTTGTTAAGGATATAGCAGTCAGACGGCTTCCAAAAGGTTAAGGGCATTTTCCACATGCCCAAACCATTAGCTCAAGCAGAGCTGAATAGTTTAGTCGTAAAGACTTTCAGAGCTTTTTTGTCAACTGAGAGGAGGACCTAGAGCACTGAAAAGGTCAATAAAAGAGCCTCACCCTATCAATAAAAGGCATACAAAAAGCGGGGTATGGAAGGAGGGCCTAAGACAGCTAGTAAGTTTATTTACACACTGCTATATTAGTCCTGGCTATATGACTGGACTACCATAGCTTAAACTGATTGGTCCTAGCAAAGTCTGTCCTAGACTTGGAGGAGGAATCTGTACATACATTTACAAAGCACCAGAAAAGCAGAGGGCAAAGTTCCTGCTTCTAGAATCCAACCCTTTCTAAGAGCCACAGATTAAGTCAAGGCCCTAGTAGAAATGTGCTTTGACCATGCCCGGAATTGCCTTGTTGTGGTGATCATAACAAATGGTAACAGCATGAGAGAATATTTTGGAAATAAGTCTTTTTTGACACAAGTTGCACTTTCTTCTTAGCTTTACAATAAATGAACAACTGATCAGAGCTACTGAAAGCTTTAGTTCTATCAAGATAAACAACTGAGTTGGCTGTGGACATCCAATAGCATATCCTTTCTCCATAGAAAAGGAGATGGACAGCTTGTCTCAAAGTAAACTCGAATAAAATTTTAGGCATAAAGGAGAGGTTTGTTCTAAATCCGATCTTTGTGGAAAGTGAGAAGACAGATCCAACATAAGAGCTTGCAACTCAAACACCTTCCTGAAGTCAAGGCAATGAGCAAAACTGTTTCCATGTTACAAACCTCATGGCAGCCTGATGAGCTGGTTCAAATGGAGCAAGATTCATCCCCCCCCCCCACCACCACCACGACAAAATTAAAATTTCAAGGAAGAGCCATCTTTTTTTTTTACTGTGGTGTTGTCTTCTAACCACTTAACAGTCTCTGGGACCACAAAAAACTGACAGTCAGGAGCACTGATAATTGCCAACATTCCGTTCAAGTTTGTGCGTTTTGGTCCGTCTTTTCCTGTTCCAGAGACCCTTCAACTTTATTCCCACAAGCACTGCTCCACAAGGAAAGTCTGAGGCATCTGCTGTTGCAGACTGTGCTGGAGCTGGAAGGGAAAATGGGGGACCTGGATTAAGATAAACTTGGTCTCTCCACCAAAGAATTTCCTTTCTTACAAATCTCAAAACTGGAATCTGGAATGTCAGGACATGTTGATACAGATTTTAGGTACCAGTGAACTTTTCTCATGTGGAGTCTTGCCTGTGGAATCTTGAGACTCATAACCTAGGTACCATGAGACACCGTATCTTGAGAAATTCTCTTGCTGAAACTTTTAATTGAGATGGAAAAACTTAGGAATAGAGCTAAACATTGATCTACCTTTTTCCTACAGAAGAAAAGCTCTTCAAACTGGAGTGACGAAGAAAAACAATTATGTGAGAAGGAGTTAAATAAGACTTCTGGATGTTTTCCTAAAACCCCAGTCTGTGAAATAGATCTCTCACTTGAGTGAGAATTCCTGACATTTTGAAAATGACTGCAAAATAAACAAGACATCTAAATAAGGAAAATTTTGAATACCTTGCAGTCTTGTAAACATTCTTGGAGCCGTGGGTAACTCAAATGGTAATGCAGAAAACTGCAACTGTGATCAAAGCACTGAAGGTCACTTAAAAAAATGGGGAATGAGAGGTTAACAGGTTGTGAAGAGAACATTTTAAACTTGGGCATTACCACAAACTGGTTTTAAAAGTAAAGTTCTACAACTGGTCTCTGTGATCCTTCTTTCTTTAGCACCAGAAACATTCCTGAATAAAAACCTTAGTGAGGAAGAGGGACCAGTTCTTTTGACCTTTGAGTCAACGGATGTTGAATGACAAGGTGTGTGTGTGTGTGTGGGGGGGGGGGGGGGGGGTTGATCTGGCAGATAAGGAGGAATCCCTTGAAAGAGAGGGTGAGATTCCACCCTGCCATCATTCTGTATCCAAGATGAATCACTTTCAGAACCCCTTCATCTGAAATTATCTACTGCCACAGAGAAACAGAAGTTCAGATTTTAGGAAGTATCAAAGGCTTGCAAGGGTGGGAAGGGGGAGGGGATCTGAAGATAGTTATTCACACACTAGACTGTCCTTCATTCTGGGAGGACTTTTCCTTTCTTCTTGGAACCTCCCTGTGCCTTTTAAAATTCTGCTTATTTTACTTTAATTAAAAGGTTGTAAAGGTAGAATTAAACCATATGGCAAACTGAAAAACCTGAGAAATTCCCTGAATCAGCCTGCCTCTCCTGTCACACCTTTTAAGAACCTCTGCAGCAGATGGCCCAAAAACTACCTCTCTCTAGGAGATGATTCAACATTTCAGCTTCAACATCCTCAAAAAGGTAATATACAGAACAAAGCAAACTGCCTCATTAAAGTTTCAGCAGCAGCAGCAGCCACCCTTCTAGTATTAGATGAATCATAAGCATATTTGAAAGAAGAATGGGTATGGCCACTAAGCAATTATTATTACAGAAAGAAGCTTTTTCCTCAGTGGAGTGAAATATGCCATAATGTTTCTCATACTCTCAAGAGAGACCAGCATAAACTTTTACATATGAGCCAGACCACTGAGAATTTTAAAAACAAATGTTGCAGAAAAATACACTTTGTCCCAACTCTATTAAAAGCTCACACACCTTTGTCAGAAGGGAGGGATTGGCATTAACCAGCTGGGTTTACCCGAGAAATCACTGCTGGGTCCAATCCAGTGTTAGATTGTATAAAGATGCAATCTGCTTTCTTGGGTACAGTAAGCTGTCAGGCAAGTTACAGACTACACTATATAGCCTCCATATCTGGAAGTAGATTTAGGAAATGCCAGTTGCAGTAAATCGCATTTCTTGAGAGAGTGGAATATCATCATGTTCCCACTGAAACAATAACTTCCAAGGGATTGTCAGAAGCCATAGGTTCTTCAGAATCAAAAACCTGAGAGAACGCTGAAACTGTCACCTCAAAATCACCAGCAATTCAACCTTTAACTGAAAGAAATCAACGCAATTACTGGCTGCTCTTGGGCTAGTCTGTCAAGGTACTTGTTCTAGTATTACCCGATGACTTCCCAGAGGGAATCCTTGGTTGGTCCTGATCCCCTCATTTTCACTTTACAAGCAATTTAACCTTAATAAAAATGTCTGGCTGCTCCAGTACACGCCTGTCACGGCATACGTTCTCTTGTTCATATTTATTACTGAAACACTGTTCCATGTATTAAAAATAAGACTGCAAAGGCTCAAAGCTTCCTTACTGCTCATCTTGGCAGAGTCCAATTTAACAGCTCATCCTCCTTACCCAGGGAAACAGGCTGCATTTACTCAAATGTCTGCAAGGGGACTCTTGTCTCATTACCTAGTTTAATATGAAGATCACCTTGCACACTTGTTTCTGATCTTGAAGGTGAACACCATAGCTTTAACAATTAAAGGAGCTTTGTTTTATTTTCCCCCATCCCGTTTTCTTTCCCCTTTTACTTACTTATTTTTATCTGAACATTACTGTGCTTGTGCTGTGTGACCTCTATAGCCACTGCATCCACCTTGCACACCTTCATAGGCTGCTTCCAGCTGTGTGTGTGTGGGGGGGGGGGGTCCTGCTTCGCTTCCCATGGGGGTTCTTCAATTTATACATCACTGTCTCCATCCTCCTCACACACACACTTCTGACCACAAATACAAAGGTACACACAGCTTCATTAAACCTACATACCACTTCCACAACAACCTTAATGTGATACAGTACCATCCTAAACTTCCATACAGTTTCATTACTATCCACACTTAATTAAATCCACTAGCAAAGAACACATCATTCTCAATCCCTTCACCTTCCCAAATCTACAACTGTCGACTTACATTTAACAGTACCACCTCTTCACTTAAACAGCATGGATTCTCAGCTGGCAGGAGCGCAATCACAGCACTATGGCCACTTACAGGTGAGATCCTTCTCAATATGGATAAAGGAACCTTTCAGGGGTTCTTTTCTCTGACCTTACCAAAGCCTTGCATCTTATTGACCATTTCCTGCTACTTCACTCCCTCCAAGAAAACAGGGTTAGCCCCCAGCACTGTCATCTGGCTACAACATTTCATAACAAAAAGGTATTTCAGAGTCAAAATAGGCTCATCCATACCACCTCCAGCATCCTTCAGAGATCCACACTCTTCCAATTCTCAATCTTTTATTAACAAAACTACACACTGATCTCCCTAACTTTTTATGCAGATGACATGGTTACTATTTGATCCAGTCACTCACATTCAACTATTCAAACCCAACTTTAGTCTGACCTGCACGTCCTTAATTCTTGCCTAAATAACAATAAGCTGCTTCTAAACCTCTCCAAGAAGAAAAGTATGATATTTAGAACCTCACTAAAGATTTTATTTAACATTTATTTACTGGAAAAGTCCAACTTGGAACAAAGAGCATTTTCAGCAGAGGCCCGGGGAGAAACATTCCAGGCACAAGTCTTTGTAAAGTTGGAGGAAACCCACATGAATGCAGGGAGGACATGCAGACTCCACACAGAAGGCACCCCAGCCAAGAATCTAACCGGAGAACCTCTTGCTGTGAGGCGATAACACAATAGCTGCACCAAGATGAAAAAAAAAAAAACTCAACTTCACAAATCTCAATGGTTCCCCTACAGAAACAACCACAATCTCTGAATACTCAGGTTTATGGCTAGACCAGTCACTTCATAGGTGTGTACTAGGCTAACTAGTAGGGCCTTTTTAAGCCTACATGCACCCCAAATCTTCTGATACCCTTGGTAAGTGTAAACAGGGGCTTGGGAGATGAACCACTTACAGGCTGCCTGTGTCCATTAGCGACATAGGTTCCCCATTCAATTGTCCAAGATGCACCTGAATTTAGTGAGGGAGGAACTCTGCTTCACATAGATAGGGAGCCCGTTCCGGAATATCTCTCCAGCAGGTCCTATTTATATCAGAGATAAGGTTTAAGTCTTTAGAATGGGTAATTCTTGTGCTATTTGTTTTGTGGATATGCAGGAAGTCCTACAAGGTGGTGTCTGACAATGCCTTGTATGCCAGGCATAGACCTCCCCTCCACAGCCTGTAGTAGACAGAATACAAGGATATGGATTTGAGGCGGTCTGCATAGGACAAGTTACTTGCATTCTGTATTCTTTTAGTACGGAACTTCTGTGGACCTTCCAACTGCTGGATGTGCCTGGTTAGGTACACACCAAAGGGGGCACCGTACTCAATGACTGACCTATGACATCCATGTACACAGATGCCATGCCTTTGTTTAGGAGTTGCATAACACAGAATGATTTCCTCACTACTGCAGACAAGTGATGGCCAAAGGCTAGATTACTGTTCACATGTCCCCCAAGTCCTGACTACTGCGTGAACTCCTAGGGTGTGCTGTCAATATGACAGTTACCAGGGGAACAGGATTTCCTGAATGATATTATTATGCATTTCTTGGCATTTAGTTATTTATCTGTGACAGCCCTACCTGGAGAGCATTAGTGTTGGTGGGGAATTCTGTGACTGCTAATTTGCAATCGTTTGCAAATTTGGCTAGCCAGAGGCTCTTAACATTGACCTTGGCTTCAAAGAAGTAAATGCCAAAAAGGAGCAGTCCCAGAACAGATACCAGAGGGACTCATCTTGTAGATGTGGGCTCCCCAATTCTAACTTCCTGCATCCTATCTGCGAGCCACCATGCTATCCACCAGGTGAGATACAGGTTTATACCCAACCTAGAGTTTGTCAGCAATGTCCAAGTGGAGTACTGTGTCAAATACCCTGGCTAGGTCAAGGTAAACAAACAGTGTGAACTGTTTTGTCATCATCCATTGCTCTGGTGACCTTCTCAAAGAAGTCCACCAGGTTAAGTAGGAATGATCTGTCCTTAACAAAACCAAACTGGGGTGCGTCCCGTGTCTGGCAGTTTACTATGTCATTACTGATCATTTCCAATGATAATTCTTTCCACGGCTTTGCACAGGAGATTAGTGAGACTTATGGGTCTATAGTTTCCAGGGTCTGTAGATGGCCACCTTTGTGCAAAGAGATGACTGCTGCTGTTCTGCATTCATTAGGTACAAAACCTGTTTGGAGGCTATAATTTAATAGCGATTGCAGACGGCCTGAGAGGTCACATTTCATGTTTTCAGAAGGCATCCTGGGATACTGTCTGGGCCCACACCTGCAGTGTTCTTGGTCTTAGAGCACTGAGGATCTGCTCCCTAGTGATAGTAGCAGGAGTTATATTTGATGGTATTTCCTGAGGGGAGAGGGGTAAAGTTAGAGATAAATTTGTCTGCCAGTAGGTTTGCTATATCTTCTGGCTCAGTATGTGTGGCTCCATTAGCAATGATCTCTGTATACAACTGCATATTGCAACCTTAAGCAATGCATTTTATATGTTTTTGGCCTGGGAGGCCAAGTTTACCTCACATGTGGTTCTGGAAGACTATTCTTCCTCAGAGTTGTTTGTTTAGTTTGATTAGAGTTCTTTTACCCTGCCGAGTGCTACACCTAATTTTTGCCATGATTTTCTTCCTTCTGTTATACAGCAGTACTGATGGGGGATTTACCACGGTGGCTTTTTTTTTTTTTTTGTTAGTTCTGTACTTATTCCTGGTGGGTACAGCTGCCTCTGTACTGCTATTAACATACTTGTATACGGTTTCTGTGAACAGTTCCACATAGGCAGAAGTGTTATCAGGGCTTAAGGGGGCTTGAAAATTTTCCACAGCATCACTTAATAGTATGAAGTTAGCCTCAAGAGTAGTTCTTAATCATTCCAGGGTTAGCTAGGGTTGATGGTTTTAAATTTACTTCAAAAGGAGACCAATATGTGGTCTGACCTTACCAGATAGGACATTACACTACAAAGTGTGCAGCACGCTCCCATATTAGTGAGGACAGATACAGTATGTTTGTACCCCTGGTCGATGTTTTTACAATCTGGTCTAGGACGTGTGCATTTACAAAATCCAGGAATCTCTACACCTGCACATTTGGTCTCTTATACAATACCCAGTTAATAGTGAGGTAATTGAAGTCGCCCATGAATACAGTACTGAGATGGACGGGGAGTGTTTCCAGTAAGCTTAAATACATGTTATGGGTTTTCTGGATCAGGGGAAGACCTACAGCTTGCAAAAAGTGGTATGGGATTTTGCCTATGCTGATCTGAACATAGAGAATGTCAAGGGAATTGTCCAGACCTTGAGAGTTATATTTACCTTCAATGTAAAATCAAGACACTTCCTCCTTTAATCTCCTTCTGCAAATTAGCTGGGCTAAATGTGCGGAAGGCATTCCACCCTTACACTGCCAGTGTGCTTTCCATGGCACATTCTCTTGGGTGAGGAGAGCTTGTAGGGAGTGGACTTTCTTGTTTAAAAGGCATTACTGCTCAATGCTAGGAGTCCAGATTTTCTTGGTTTTGATTTGCTATGCTGGAAGTACTTTCAGTCTGACGATGCCTAAAATGCCAGTATTGGTGAGGACAATGTTTTAGCTAATATTTTCGAAAGCCTAGAAGGGATTGGAGCAGACCATCCTTGGCAAAGCAGCATGGTATGTTGACCATCTCCTTCCATGCTGACAAATACTGCACCCCCCCCCCCTTAAAATGATACCAGATACTAGGCCAAATATTAAAATCAGTCATCTGTTTGCATTGTGGCATCATTCTCGCAGAAGGTGAAATGCTACTCAGTGCTAGGGTCATAGCACCCTAGGACACAAATTTCAAGAAAGTACATTATGTAAAATCTTACCATAAGAACAGATGTCCTTCTCTTCACTGTTGTAGTACTTATTACAATAGGGGATCCCCTGCCAAAGGCAGCCCGACATCCGGCCAGTATACCAAAGCCTTTAAGTTGCTTTAACGTACACCATACGACATACGTATGCTCCTCATATAACATAGGGCATAAAGGCGGCATCTGGACATACAAACCTCAGAACTTCTTTGCCACCAGTCCAAATGCCATCTCTTGTTCTTCTGTCCAAATGGCCATGTTGCTGGTTCACCAAGCCATTGCAGATAAAGCACTCCATTGGGGTTTATCAGCTCTTATCTTTTTTTTTATATTTTGTTGTTTTTGGGGTTTCAGGTCATCCAAGAAGGGTAAATGCCAGTGTGGTAGACAGATTCCCCATACAAAACTGTGACCAGCAGTGCTTGTTTTGTCTCAGTGCTCCCCACCACCATACGTCCTGTTCAGTCTGCCAAGCCTTTGTTTCCAAGATCCTCTAAGTAGGCTTTCTTCTTTAGCTTTGTATCTGGAGAATCAACATTTAAGCTCTAAACTAGAACTAAAGACAAAACTGGAAGAGGGGCAGCCTTCCATGAAGGCGGCCAAGAAATCTAGGCCCGATTTTTCTACTGTATAGAGGTTGCTTTGGCATACTGGCTGGATGTCAGACCACCCTTGGTAGGGGATCCCTATTGTAATGAATACTGCAACGATGAAATGGAAGAACATCTCTACAATGTGTCTCTTCATACAGTCTAGGGAGGTAAACTTCTGGTCATTTACACCTACATGGACTACAGCAGAGTCATACTGGTACTTGTGGTCCAATGCCTCCAAAAACAAAACGTAGGGAGAAAGCAACAGCCGAGGTAGAAATGCTGTGTCATATATTATATTGCTGCCACACTTCAAAAAAGAATTCCAAGGTCCATAAACGCTCCAAACAAAATTTATTAATGTAGATAAAATACAAGTGAAATACGTCGACCTAGGTTTCGTCCGTCTCCACGGACTTCTTCAGAACAACAAATGATGCGAAGAGACCTCTTAAATATCTTTCACATTACCAATTGATGGTCCAATTATCCAATCAACTGCACTTTAAAAATTTTTTAAAAAAACAACACAGTTCTAAACCAACAAAACGAAATGAAAAGGCAGCAAATGTACATTGTATGTTAATAATGTCGAATAATACTAACTCTACGTACTAATACAGTATGCATACTTTAACTAGGTATGTAACATTATAAAAAATGTATATAAAGAATAAATAAATAAATAAATAAATAAATAAATAAATAAATACTTGTGGTCCAATGTCTTGAGTACATAAGTAATACGGCGGATCCTGGCCTCTGATAAGCAAATGACCATGACATTCTCCTTATTCAGCCTAGTTGTGTGTCTTACAACAGTCACTTCAGTGACCAGAATACTGGATTGTGTGGTGTCTTGCCTTATGTGCTTAGAAGTAGGAGCTCCATGAGATGTTTTGTGTGTGTTCATGTAGGGGATATTTTAAACAGTGCATTCAAGGATGCTAATTGTATTTGTTGTGTGTACTTTGTCTAAGAGGTCTTTGAGATTTAGGAAGGTTACACTTAAGTGCCTCAGAACTCAGAATACGTTGTCTGTGTGTCTGCTTTGTACCATGTGCGATGTGTACTACTGACAATCTAAAGTGCTTTTATGTGAGAGCATTGCCTCCAGTGGCATTTGTTTGAGAATTACTTGTCAAACAGGAGACAATTTTGACACTAACTCAGAATAGTGGGAAAGTTCATAACTATTGCAAAAGGCCCTTTATTTATTATATGGTTGAGAATGAGAAGTTATGTACCTACCATAACGTTCCATGTTAGTTGTCTTCTCTCGCCTTCTTTCTTGCTTGATGGGTTCGGAGCCGATCCTCGGCTCCGACTCGGCACTTGCTAAGCTCGAGAGTCACTTTTACCAGCTCGAGGCAGCCCCATATCCCATGATGCAAGGGGGTAAGTACCCAGATTTCGTTTGATGACAAAAAGGGCAATAGCACCTAGCATAAAAACTTCCCAAAGGAAGAAAGAAGAAGAGAAAAACCTGCAGGATGGTAGAAGGACCAGCTCTGTATGGTCTTCAGAACTATAATTCTTTGTAGAGAAAGGTCTGTCCAGGCCTGGGGGAAGGAGGGAGGGTCGCAAGAAAGAAGGCGAGAAGACAACTAACATGGAACGTTATGGTAGGTACATAACTTCTCAATGTTAAGTTGTCAATCTCGCCTTCATTCTTGCTTGATGGGACCGCGTCCCTAGCACCTCTATCCTGGGTGGCTCAATGGAACAGACTCTTGAGGACAGTAGAGCCAAAACTGGCTCTGTCCCTGGAGGCCAAATCCAATTTGTAATGGGAAACAAATGTATGAGGAGTGGCCCAAGTGGCCGCTGCACAAACAGTGTCTAAAGGAAGTCTAGCTTGAAAGGCTGTAGAAGTAGCTAAGCTTCTGATTGAATGTGCTTTAGGTTTTGAGCACAGCTGTTTTCCCCTGAGCCGATAAATTTCAGAGATGACAGAAGAAAGCCATCTAGATAAGGTCACTTTTGAGACAGGAAGGCCTTTCTTGTTATCAGCATAGGAAACAAAGAGTTGATCGGATTTCCTGAATTGTTTTGTTCTGTCCAAATAATATCTGAGTTGGCGGTGGACATCGAGATAATGTAGTTTTTGTTCCGATCTGTTTGAATAGTTTGGAAAATAGTTTGAATAGTTTGGAAAAAATACAGGGAGATCAATGGCTTGATTCAAATTAGTCTTTGAGGCGACCTTAGGCAAAAAGGTCGGATTAGCTCTCAATGATACTCTGCCTTTGTGGAAGACCAAATAGGGGGGGCGAACAGATAGAGCATGAAGTTCAGACACCCTCCTAGCCGATGTAATAGCTACCAGGAATAAAGTTTTCTATGAAAGAAATTTCAGGGAACAAGAAACAGCTGGCTCGAAGGGGGGAAGAATCAAGGATGTCAGCACTAAATTTAGGTCCCATTGAGGAGGAGGACTCCTGACTGGAGGCTTCAGGAGGAAAATTCCTTTCAAGAAGGCTCTACAAAGCCTGTGGGACATAATGTTGTGATCTGCGAACCCGACATGAAAGTTCGAGATGGCAGCCAACTGAACTCTAACTGTGGAAGAAGAGGAGCCCGCGTGAAAAATCTCCGCTAAGAAATCCAAAACTGCTTGAACTGGAGCAGTGAAGGGATCAATATTCTTGGCTTTAGCCCAATAAGAGAAACGTTTCCATTTGCTTGTATAAATCCTCCTGGTAGAGGATTTTAAGGAAGCAACTAGGATGTCTCTAACAGGGTTAGAGATCATAGGAAGCCTGGCTAAGGAAGGAAGTGGAGCAACCATGCTGTGAGGTTGAGAGAAGGGATAGACCGGTGCAGCTGACCGGATTGGTGAATCAGAAGATCTGGCACTGGGTCCAGATGCCACGGCTGCACCAAAAGGTGACGATGGAGGAACAGAAACCAAATTTGTCGAGGCCAATAAGGAGCAATGAGAATCAATTTGGCTCTCAAAACGGTTGCTTTCTGGATAACTTGAGGGATCAGAGGAAAAGGAGGAAAGGCATAAAGAAGTCCCTGGGGCCAATCCTGGGTCAGAGCGTCTCTGGGGGGATGGCCTGGCAGTGGGAAGAGAGAGAAGTCGTCTGGGCATTTGCTGTTTTGGGGAGTAGCAAAAAGATCGCAACATGGGCGACCCCATTCCAGAAAAATCTCTTCCACTATAGATTGTTTGAGAGACCACTCGTGAGGCATGAGAATAGCTCTGCTCAATCTGTCCGCTAAAATGTTGGTTTTCCCAGGGATGTGCGTTGCTACCAGAAACCGATGAGAGGAGATCGCCCATTGCCAAAGTCTGAGCGCTTCTCGACACAAGGGGTAGGACTTGGTTCCGCCCTGTTTGTTGATATACCAAACTACAGACATGTTGTCTGTGTGGACTGCAATTGTCCCTACGGGAAGAAAGTCGTTGAGGGCTTGCAACGTTAAAAGCACTGCTCTCATCTCTAGGACATTTATGTGCAGGTGGTATTCGAAAGGTTGCCACGTCCCATGAACCATCCTGCCCTGATAATGACCCCCCCACCCGATCAGGGAGGCATCCGTAGTGACAGTGGCTACCGGGGATGGGGGTACAAAGTGTCTGCCTTGGTGAATCTGGGGAGAAGTGATCCACCAAGCAAGATGATTCTTGCAAATCTGTGTCACCAGTATTTGCTGACGCATTGGAAGTTGATGGAAAGACCACTGAGTGAACAACATCCATTGAAGAAGGCGCATATAGAAGCGAGCCAGGGGAAGAAGGGTAATGGCCGCAGCCATGAGGCCTAACACCTTTAGAACCATTCTGGCCTGTACCTTCTTGTTGGCTAGAATGATCTTGACGTGACTTTGAATGTCTGAAATTCTTTGATCTGTAAGGGTAGCTGACATCCGAACAGTGTTTAAGTTTGCGCCTATGAAAGTAATAGACTGGCAGGGCAATAAGGATGATTTTTCGGAGTTGATCGAGATGCCCAATTGAGAACAAAGATTTATTGTGTAATCCCTGGCTTGAACAAGCTGATGCCTGGTGGTGGCTGAAAGGAGCCAGTCGTCGAGATACGGAAACACCTGGAATCCCTGACGTCTCAGGTGAGCCGTGACCACTGCCATACATTTGGTGAACACTCTGGGGGCTGTAGTGAGACCAAAGGGCAGGGCTCTGAACTGGAAATGACTGGACCCCAGCCGAAGCGGAGAAATCTCCTGGGCGTCTGTGAATTTTTATGTGATAATGCATCCTGAAGATCTATTGAGCACATCCAGTTGTCCTTCTGTAAGAAGGGCAGAATTGACTGAAGAGTGACCATTCGGAATCTTGTCTTCCTCACAGACTTGTTGAGTCTGCTGAGATCCAATATTGGTCTCCAGTCTCCCGTCTTTTTGGGGACCAAAAAGAACCTTGAGTAGATTCCGGGCTCAGAATGATCTGTTGTAACTGGCTGAATGGCTCTTTTTTGCAGTAGTTTTAAGACTTCTAACTCTGCAATTTCCCTTAGACCGGGTGGTACATCTGGAAAGGAATTTGAGTGATAGAAAGGACTTTCCTCGAAAGGAATTTTGTAATCCTCGGATATGATCGACTGTACCCATCTGTCTTGAGTGAGGGAATGCCAGGCTTCTGGGTACAGCGATAGTCTTCCCCCGACTGCCTCCAAGGACGGACAGCCGGGCAACATCTCAGGGATGCTGAAAGGGCTGGTCAGAGAGAGGCTCTCTGCTTCCCTGGTTTTGTGGACCCCCTCTGCCTCTAGAGCGGCGTCTGTTATTGTTACCCCCTCTGCCTCTAGGGGTAAACTGACCACGTGAATCCGCGTGACTCCTTGGGATTTGCGGAACCACATTTTGCCACCCTTCTGTCCTTTGGGGTAAGGTCTAGAAGGGGTGGAAAAACGGACCCCTATGACAGAAAGAGTTTTGCTATCCTGCTCACACCTGGTCAACGTTTCCTTCACTTGAGGGCCAAACAAAGCTGACCCATCAAAGGGAGAGTTTGTGAAGGACGCCTTAAAGGGATCTGCAAAATTACAGAGCCGCATCCAGGCTTGGCGTCTAAGAGCCACACCTGTACCTGCGGCCCTACTCGCTCCATCAGCAGCATATGATATCAGTCGCATGGAGGAGTTAGCAATAGAATTAAGGGTTCCTAGCTGCGAAGCAATTTTTTCTTGAGCCCCTGCAGTTGTAGGATCCTGTACTACTTCACCTAGCTCCTTAAGGATATCCCTCTGGAGTCTGGTGAAGTGACATAGGTAGTTCAGCGAACGCATAGCAAAGGTCGCTGAAGAGAACATCCGCTTAACATATCTATCCATGGTCCTAGAGTCCTTATTAGGAGGATGGACAGGTACGGAAGGATCTGCAAGTTCCTTCTTAGTGGCAGCCACCACCATGGCATCAGCAGGGACACCTTTTGTGAGGAATTGCTTGTCCGATGGGGCAGTAATAAATTTAGAAGGCCTCCTAGGGACTGGCTCTACAGAGTCAGGAGCAGCCCATGCCTTTCGAGCAATAACCTGCATAAGGGGGTCGAAAGGCGGAGACACCCAGGAGGTGGAGGGCCGAGATCCAAACGCCTCCAGGTATACTGACTCATCCTCAGAGGGATTATTGGTGGGCCAGTTCCCCCTCTGTCTAAGGAGTTCTAGGATGTCTGAAAAGGAGACATCCTCAGAGGGGGATCTTGGGGATCCCTCTGACTCATCTAAGTCAGTATCTGAAGTGATAGACTCGGGGGAGTCTACGTGTTTCCTCTTACAGGTCCTCTTCCGCAGAGGATCTCCTGACAAATCAGGAGAATCCTCGGAAGAGGAGGTTCTTCCCAGTGGGGAAACCTGAGGCGGAGGATCTCTGGGTCCGGGAGCAAGAGAAGTGGCAGAGATGTCGACAGGCACCATAGAGGGAGGAGCTAAGGGAACAGACTGCTGGCTGAGTCCAGTGGCCAGCACACACTTCATCACCTCGAAGGCTCCCCTCCCAGGGAGGCCCGAGAGAACCCATTCCGAAGAGCCAGGAACTCCAGGACCCACCGAAAGGGAAGGCTCCGAGGCAGATGTCGGAGCAGAGCTCACCAAGGCCGAGGCTCCAAGGGGAAGAGTGGGGTCGGACAAGGGTCCGATGCCACTCACCCCCTCGGAGGAGACCAGGGAAGCCCGACCACTGAATCCCTCTAAGGAAGGTCTCAAGAGGAGATAAGAGTAGAGGCTGAAGGAGCAGAAGGGGTATCTGTCCCTCAGCCGTAGCAGAAACTATTCCGGAAGACTCCAACTCCAAACTCTGGGGTAGAGTCGAAGGAGGAACTGCAATGGGGTGTGGACTAATAGTCGTCTGTTGAGACTGACTATGTAGCATTTGGGCCAGTGCCTGTGATTTTAATAATCTACTGACCACTCTCTCTAAATCATGGTCAGAAAGCCTGGATGACCTGGAAGATCGGCTCCGATGGCTCCGTTCCGAGAGGAGAGGAGAAGCCGGAGCCGAGAGTATCGGCTCCAAGGAAGGGGACCTAGACCTCTTCCTCGAAGGAACCATCGGAGCCGACGAAAGCATAGAAGCTGTCGGAGCCGATAACTTCTCGGCACCGACAGAAAGTTTCGATGCATCGGCTCCGGCCGGAGCCAATACAGACATAAACGTAAGGGTGTCTGAGTCGATCGGCGCCGACACAGAAGCCTGAGCCACATGGTGATCGGAACCGATCGGAGCCGACACTGAAGTGGTCGAACCAGAATCGGCACCGATAGCCATCGGTGCCGAAGGTTTGTGCAAACCAGAATTGGCTCCAGCCGGAGCCGATCTCGACTCTGAAAGAGTGGGGCGAGCCGCAGGCTTGGACACAGAAGCCTGGGCCTTGGAAGACTTAGAAGTCTTAGATGGAGCCGACTTAGCCGGAGAGCCCTCCGGCTTAAGAAGGCCCCTCAAAATAAGCTTATTTCTCCTTTCCTGCAGGACTCTCTGGCTAAAAGAATGACAAATCGCACAGGAGTCCTGCAGGTGGAGAGGTCCCAGGCAGTATAGGCAAGAAGTGTGACCATCGGTCAGAGACATTTTCTGACAGCACGAGTCACACTTCTTAAAGCCTGAGACCCTTTCCTTAGACATGTTGTAAAACACACACACACAACAACTGTCCAAGAAATTTTACAATCCCAAAAGGGAAAAAAAATATTGTCTCACAAACACACACACACACCCTAACAAGGGGGGGGGATGGGATGGGATGGGAGAAGGCCTGACTAAAAAGTTTTAGAAGAGAGGGAAATTTAGTCAGGAAAGGACTAAAACTAGTCTAAAACTATTAATTTTAACTTTAAAATTAACTTTAAACTGAAAAAGGGGCAAAAGTAGTAGTGTATAAATCACTTACCAGGAGCTGGTAAAAGGAGGACCTCATCAGCGAAGCGGCAAACGAGATCTGGGTACTTACCCCCTTGCATCATGGGATATGGGGCTGCCTCGAGCTGGTAAAAGTGACTCTCGAGCTTAGCAAGTGCCGAGTCGGAGCCGAGGATAGGCTCCGAACCCATCAAGCAAGAATGAAGGCGAGATTGACAACTTAACATTATAATGTAACGTCAGGAGTATCTGGTTTGCAACTCAGGGGCAGTGCTCATCACTGCATGCTAGTTGACCTGTGTGCAACCAGATATTGGTGAAACTTCAAGGGTGCTTTTACAGGAAAAGTGTTAACTCAAGGTGCCTGCATCTATACACAGTACTGCCAAATACTTGAGGGGAAAACTATTAAAGTAGACCCTGATGATTAATGGGTGAAGTACTTGGGGAAATAATCTAAAATTAGGTTAGACAGTAATTAATTAGTTATGTAAAATGATCAAGAGAGTATTCGCCTGACCGGCTACTACTAGTGCTGGTCTCACTACAGCTTCACACTGCTGGGATACAATATTTCTTTGCTTCTTCTCATACCAGAAGAAAAACAGTAACACCAATCCCAAGATAAGCAGGCTACAGGCTCTGGTGATAAACCGTCTTGTCCCAGATGATGCAGGGGCCTGTAGGCTTGTTGCAGCCTTTTCCTGGTAATTGACTTGCATAGCAAACAGACTACACTCACTGCCTAATCACAGACAGTCAGGAGTCATCTGCTTCTTCTCTCACCAGGAGCAAAACAGAAGCACAGTTTCCAAGCTGCCATATATGAAGCAGTTATCAGGCTTACTGGTGATACGCAGTCACAGGAAATAATGTTCCTATCCTCCTCCTCTCACCAGAAGAAAAACAGAAGCACTCATCCCAAGATGACTACTGAGAAGCAGAATGTGAGCTCTCCAATAACTGCAGACCTAAAATTAGAAGTTATGTACTCACCATAACGTTCCATCTGAGTAGGTGGATTCATTTGTCTGCAACCTGTGGGTTATGGATCCGATATCGGATCCGAACCAGCATGGTTTTACCAGCTATGGATCCGAGCTCCTAGCTCCTCCCCTCACCCATAATGCCCTGCTCTCCCTACATGACCTCAGATCAAGTTTGCCCTGAATCAAAATACCCTGAAAAGGGTAACATATAATATGCAGGAAACTGACAAGGCCAGGGGGATAGGAGGGCGGGATGGTTGCAGACAAATGAATCCACCTACTCAGATGGAACGTTATGGTGAGTACATAACTTCTAAATCTGAAGTAGGAGATTCATTTGTCTGCAACCTGTGGGACAGAGTCCCCAGCTACCTGAATCTTGGGCGGCCGTCACGGAAGGATATTCTGGAGCACCGCAGAGCCAAAGGATGCTCTACCTCTAGATGTGATATCCAGCTTGTAATGAGAAATAAAGGTATGGGATGAAGCCCAAGTGGCTGCTGGCTTGATAAGCTAGAAGAATACACTGTGAAATCCAGCGAGACAAGGATACTTTGGAAATTGGCTTACCCAGATTGAATTTGGCAAAGGAAATGAACAACTGGTCAGATTGCCTATGACCAGCTGTCCTGTTAAGATAAAAATGAAGCTGCCTGTGAACATCCAAGGAATGCAGCTTGTATTCACCCTTGTTTTGATATTTAGGAAAGAAAACAGGGAGGTTAATGGACTGATTAATATTTGTTTCTGAGGCCACCTTAGGAAGAAAGGAGGGATTGGTCCTGAGGTATCTGGTCCGGATGGAAGATCAAGTAAGGAGGCTTTGAAGATGAGGCTTGAAGTTCGAAACTCTTTTGGCGAAGTAATGGCCACTAAGAAAGCAGTCTTAAGGGATAAGAATTTAAGATCTACTGTGGCGCAGGTTGAATGGGGAGCGGTCAAGGCCTGAAGAACCAAGGACAGATCCCAAGGAGGAACCGCTTGCTTAACAGCGGGCCTAAGCAGAAAGGTGCCTTTAAGGAAGACTTTACACAATTTGGCAGACATAAGTGGTCCAGAGTCATGACCAACATGATAGTGAGAAATGGCAAGCTGCACTTTGACCGTGGAACTACTGGCACCATCATTAAAAAGAGTGGTGAGGAAGTCTAGCACCAGAGGAAGGGGAACCGTGAAGGGATCTAGACCTTGCCGCTCCGCCCAAATGGAAAACCGTTTCCATTTACTACGGTAAACTTTCCTGGTAGATGGCTTATGAGCCGCTACCAAGATGGCCTTAACGGGAGATACCGGGAGTCCTAATTAGGAGTGGAACTGGAGCAGCCAAGCCGTTAGCATCAGGCTGCCCAGATTCGGAGTTGGTAGGTTCGATGGATGCGAAATCAGATCCGGAATGGGATCTAGAATCCAAGGTGGATTCACCGAGTGAGACCTTAGGAAAGGGAACCAGATCTGTCGAGGCCAGAATGGGGCAATGAGGATCATTCTGCACCCCAACCGAGAGGCTTTCTGAAGAACTTGGAGCATCAGGGGCAAAGGGGGGTAAGCATAAAGAAGACCGGGAGGCCAAGCATGCACCAGAGCACCTCTCGGGAAATCCCCTGGAGGAGGGATTAGAGCAAAAAATACTGTCGCACTTGGTGTTTAAGGGAGACGCAAAAAGATCACAACAAAGAGTTCCCCACCGTGCGAAGATACGTTTCGCCACTTGAGCATTGAGAGACCACTCGTACGGGGAGAGAATGGTGCGACTGAGTTTGTCCGCCAGGATGTTGGACCGACCCGGAATATGCGTTGCGATGAGAAAGCGGTTGGTGGAGATCGCCCATTCCCACACTCTCATGGCTTCTCGACATAAGGGATAAGACCTGGTTCCCCCCTGTTTGTTGATGTACCAGACCACCGACATGTTGTCTGACTGAATCGCAATTGTTCCCAGGGGAAGAAAGGCCTGAAGTGCTTGCAATGCCAAGAGCACTGCCCTCATCTCTAGAACACTGATATGCAGGGAGGTCTCTGAGTCGTTCCACGTGCCTTGGACTGTCCTGCCTGCAATATGCCCCCCCACCCGAGGCGGGAGGCGTCCGTGGTCACTGTGGCGAGAGGGGAAGAAGCACAAAAAGAGCGGCCTCCGTGGAGATCCTGTGAGTGGAGCCACCACAAGAGGGACTGCTTGCAAGTCTTGCTGATCGCAATGGGATGATGCAGAGGTAGAGCAAGGTAAGAACACTGAACCTGAAGTGTCCACTGAAGGACCCGCATGTTGAATCTGGCGAGAGGAAGAGGAGATATTGCTGCCGCCATGTACCCTAGAGCCCTCAGGACCAATTCCGCCGGAACAGAGCTGGAGTGTAGGATGGCCCGCACCTGGAGTCGCAAACTCTGAACTCTGTCGGTTGTGAGGAAGGCTCTTAACTCCCTGGTGTCTAACCTGGCGCCTATAAAATCTATCAACTGAGTAGGTGCCAGGTTGAATTTTGCTACATTTATCGTGATGCCCAATTGGGGAGCTAGATGAAGAAAGGAGTCTCGCGCCAATGACAGTAGATGCCTTGTTGGGGCGGTAAGGAGCCAGTCATCCAGGTATGGGAAGACCTGCACCCCCTGAAGCCTCAGGTGGGCCGCAACCACGGCTAATACTTTGGTGAACACCCTGGGGGCTGTGGTGAGACCAAAGGGAAGGACCCTGAACTGGTAGTGACTGGCTCCCAGCCGGAAGCGAAGAAACCTCCTGGAACGTCTGTCCATCAGTATGTGGTAGTACGCATCCTTGAGGTCTATAGAGCACATCCAGTGGTTCTGTCCCAAAAGGGGAAGGATAGATTGTAGGGTGACCATCCGGAACTTCTCTTTGGGGACTGCCAGGTTTAACAGGGACAGGTCTAAAATTGGTCTTAGGTCCCCAGTCTTCTTTGGCACTAAAAAGAACCTGGAGTAGAACCCTGATCCGATCTGGTCTGGGGGGGACGGGCTGGATGGCTCTTTTCCCCAGCAGATGGCCAATTTCTGCCGAAGCGGCCTCCTGCTGACCGGGTGGAACGTCGGGGAGGGATTTTAATTTTGGAAGGTGACGAAAAGGAATCTTGTATCCTCTGGATATAATGCGGAGGACCCAGCGGTCTGATGTTATGGACTCCCATGCCGCTAGGTGCTCAGCGTCCCCGACTGCCTCCAGAGTGGAGCAGTCGGGCAACCCTTCAGGGCTGCTGCGCAGGCCGTTCAGAGAAAGGTTCTCTGGACCCGAAGTTCCTGGGAGCCCCTCTGCCTCTGGGGCGGCGTCCTCCCTGTCCTCCTCTGCCACGGAAGGACTGGTTGTCCGGAGCGGGTTGGGATTGCTGCGACTTCCGGAACCACATCTTCTTCTGGCCCTTTTGGTTCCTAGAGTAGGGCCTCTGGGGCACAGAGAAGCGGATTCCGACGGCAGACAGCGTCTTCCCGTCCTTTTTGCTCTGGGTCAAGGTGTTGCAAACCGTCTTGCCAAAAAGGGCAGAACCATCGAAGGGGGCGTTCACGAAGGACGCCTTGAAGGGCTCTGTGAAATCGCAATGGCGGAGCCAGGCCTGGCGTCTTGTGACTAAGCCTACTCCTGCAGCTCTAGCGGCTCCCTCTGTAGCATGGGACAGCAACCGCATAGAGGTATTTGTCACGGATCGAAGAGTGGCCATACGGGTAGAGTGCAAGAGTTTGTCCTCTTCCGACATGGACTCAGGGGGGGATGCAGCGTGTTCTTTAATAAGATTGCGCTGCATCCTGATCACATGTAAACATTCGCTTCCCCAAGCGGTCCATCATCCGAGACTCCTTGCTCGGAGGGTGGACTGAGGGACTCTCCTGAGCGAGTTCCCTCTTGGTGGCTGCTGCCGTCAACATGGCATCTACCGGGGGCCCCTTACTCCAGTGGGCACGGTCTGCAGGGGGGCTAAGGATTCGGTCTAGCCTTTTGGGGATTGGCTCCACGGTGTCCGGTTCCTTCCATGCACTGGTGGTACTGAGGTCCACCAGGGGGTCGGCAGGAGGGGACACCCAAGAGGTAGACGGGCCCGCTTCGAATGCCTCCAAGAACACGGACTTGTCCGAGGAAGACTTTGGGGCAGACCACCCCCCCTTATGCGAAGCATTTCCATGATGTCTCCAAAGGAGACATCCTCGGGGGGTGATCCTGGGGAGCCTTCCCCTTTCCTCCAAATCCGTGTCTTCAGTTAAAGACTCGGGGGAGTCTATGTGCCTCCTTTTACACGTATGCTTGCAAGGGGCTTCCTCGGGGGGGGCTGTCCGAGGAGCCCTCGCAAGCAGTGTCTTGTTCCAAAGGAACAGCTTGGGGCACTAAAGCGGGCTGTCCCAGTGGCCGGATGGTGGAAGCCTGACCCAGTGCAGATGGAGCGGGGGACGGAGCCGAAGCAAGTGCCGGGGGCCCGGAAGCCCTCAACAGAGCCCTCTCCACTACATCAAAAGCAGAGGGGGAGCCAGCCTCGACCAAAGGATCCGAAAGTCGGCTCCCCCTCGGATCCGAAGAGTGGATCGGAACCGGCCCCGAGACACTCAGATCCGAAGGGCCAGTGCGCTCCGACACAGACGGCGCCGAAGGCACAGGCTCCGAGAGGTCGGATCCGAAACACTCGAGGGCAAGGTCGGATCCAAAGTACCTAGTACTATCGGCGCCGACCCACCCCCGGCTGCGAAGCTGCCCGGCTCTGAACGCTCCGAACCCGGGTAGCGGGTCGAAGGAGCTGCTATAGGCTTGAAAAATGGGGTCGAGCTCCCCCCCAGAGGGGGGGGGGCAGGAGCACTCCCATCTGCATCTGGGCCTGGATGAACCTTCTCATCATCCGGTCCAGATCGGTGTCAGAAAGAGAATAAGTGGATCTCGAAGAGGCTACCGAGGTAGGCCTTGAGTGCCTCCTCGATAGCCTCGACGGAGATCGGGTCTCCTCCTCCTCAGGCCCCGGTGAAAAGCAGACCGGAGCCGAGGGAGGGGAGAGCCAGTAGCCAAGGAGGCCGAAGGAGAAGCCCGCTTAGCTGGCGGGGCCGAAACGGAGGTCTCGGCCCACCGCTTGTGGTGCTTCTCTCTCCAGTCCTTTTTTCTTGCCTCTCTCTCCTCCAAGCCAGTAGCGGGAGGTTGAGTCCCAGGTGGAGGAGGGAGAGCAGGAGAAGCGGGAACCGAAGCCACGGTTCCCACCACAGGAGCGGGAGCGAGCGAGTCGGGGCAGAAGTCCCGCCAGGACCAGCTTCGACCTCCGCTCCTTCAATGCCCTGGGGTTGAACCCTGCACAAATGGAACATCCACAAGTGAGGTGTTCAACCCCAAGGCATCGAACGCACCGAGTGTGGCCATCAGCAGGGGACAGCTTATGGCCACACTCAGAGCATTTGGAGAAAATTGCCTTAGGGGCCTCTGACATGGTAAAGTCTTTTTTTTTTTTTTTTTTTTAACAAAAAAAAGGCAAAGACAAAAGAGAAACTGGTACTAAAAGTACACACACACACAAGGCCCCACACAATACACTCACACAGAACTACGACCAGCGAGGGGAGGGTAAACTAAAGTTCTTAAAATTAAGAATTTTAAGCTAAAACTAACAAATTATGAAAGGGAACCTAACACAATCACTCAAAAAACTTAATAACTATAGAATAAAACGCTTTCTTTAACTAGGAAAAAACACTTAGCTGAAGAGCTCAGAATCCAAGGACCTGGTTACCAGCGCGGCAAACTATATCTGAAGTCATGTAGGGAGAGCAGGGCATTATGGTTGAGGGGAGGAGCTAGGAGCTTGGATCCATAGCTGGTAAAACCATGCCGGTTCGGATCCGATATCGGATCCATAACCCACAGGTTATAGACAAATGAATCTCCTACTTCAGATCAGATGTTGCAGATTTTAAAGGTAAAATTGAAAAAATGGGTTAATATCCTTACGAGATTCGGTGTGCACTAAGCACTCTGGTATGAAAGAGGGAGTAACTCAAGCTTTAACAATCTACAGAAAGAGACACTACTTTTAAAACAGAGTGAGATAGATTGGATGGGATTGGGCATTAGTATTCTAGCTCTATGTAATGCAATGGGTTGGCCAATAAATTTATATAGCTCAGGGGGAATGACTTCACAAAATGATAATTATGTGTTTACTGTCAATAACCAATGAAAAAGAAAAGGGAAGGAAATGTGTGCTCAAATTAACATAAAGGGGCGGACAATTACTGAGAGTTTAGTCTAAACATACAACAGCACCAAGGTGGGGAAAATTTTAATTTCTGCATGACTTGTATGGTCTCTTTCCTAGTTTAATTATGCAATTAAAAGCATTTAAATTCCAAAAGCACACTGAAAACACCAAGAGAGATCTTTTTTTTTTCTGGTCCTGGAAAATATCTCCCTTTCTCTCCAGACCAGCAAGAGCTGCAATAGGCAAATGAATCCTCCTTGTCCAACCTGAATACAAGCTCCCCATCATAGGTCCAGCCTCTAAAAGTACATCCATGTTACAGTCCACTGAAAACAAAATCTGCCAATTCATTTCCAAATCTCCTGTCAGGAACACCACTGCATCACCCTCTCCAAAGCCAAATGGCTACCAGTCTCCTACAGGGTTGAGGTACTCCTAGAGTCTCCTGTTTTCACACAACTTCAAACAGGTGCCTCTCTACCTCTTGCGGCCAAGTCCAACATAAAACCACCTCTACAACCACTGCAACCTCCCCCAATTAACTCCCACAATCCAGAGGCTCCAATCCAAACCGCAGTGTACTACTCATTCCTTCTCCATTCTTGTACCCAAAATCTGGCAATCCCTCCTCCTCCTCCACCAAATAGAAGTCTTCTTTTTCCCCACATTCAGAGCTCAAATCAAAAGACACTTCCATCAAAAACCTGACTGTAAGTGTTTATCACTGAACAAATACCCTAACTTCTTCCTCACCTGCATCACTTCTACTTTGACCCACTGTTCTCAGCTGCTGCTTCCATCATAGTTACAACCAAAATTAATTCACAATTGTTTTTCTACTCTAATAATAATAATGAAATATTGCATCAATTGTCTGTTTTGCTTTTTTTGTGTCTGAGTTTCTTCAGCAGGACTGTGCCTGCAAATCGTCTATTGTGATCAGTGTACTATCAGCTAAAAAACAAAATAAATACAATTTTTGGTTCAATTTCTTTTTTGAAACAAGAAATACCCTTACTGAATTACCCCTTATGCCATTGGCAATCATATATTTATATAAATGAATACAAACCATATTGACATTTTCAGTTCAAACATTATACCTTCTCTACAGTCATTGCCAGTCAAACCTCATCCCCTTCCAAACTTATTATTCTGCATGTATTTTATTACATCTGTTGACTGGGTATGTCCGACTGGGCCTGAGGCCTGTTTTCAGCAGAGACCCGGGGAGAAAAAAAAACAACACAAAAATACAACAAACAAATACAGAATTATATACAGCACCAAGAGACAGTGCAAATGCAAGTTCCTGATAAATATGGAAGAACTAGGGAGAAAAAAAACACTACAGTATTGTTCCCCATTATTCCTATGTAATTTGCTCTTACCTTTTCTAGAGAACCCACTTCTGCTCTCTCCATTACTACACTCACTACATGTAGTATGGTTGGTTTTGATTTAGATTACTATTTTCTAGTAAATGAACAACAAAACACAAGCAAAATGTCCAATAATTGTAGAAAATAAGCACCAGAAGTACTTCTAAAGTAAGGCAGCCACACAAAAGTCATCCAGTATTCCAAGAAAGGCTTTCTTGGAATACTAGATGACTTTTTGAGTGGCTGCCTTACTTTAGAAGTACTCCTGGTGCTCATTTTCTACAATTTTATAATAACTACATTTTTGGCAGCCACCAGAATTAAATGCAGCAAAGCCTTACTAAGTATAGGCAATTCTGATTCTGTATCACAGCAAAAAAAAAAAAAAAATATATATATATATACATACACACATACACATACACACACACAAACACACACAGATTTCCTCAAAAATCTACCATCTTTTAATCTTTTGTTACATATTCCCTTCTAGGCCCCACAGATACATCCTTACTGTTACAAATCAAACTCCAGTCTCCACTTACAAGTAATATTCACTGCTGAAGGTTGATTATTTCTCCAATAAACTCCACTGTAGCAGTTTAAGTGCAATATGAATACATGCCAGCATAACCTTCCACCCTTGCCAGTATCCCCTTACAAATCTTCCTTTATTCTTTTTCTTCTTCTATTACTACTAGAGTTCCCCCAGCAATTAATGTAACAATTCTTTCCAAACGTGTCTCCTATATATATATATATATATATATATATATATATATATATATATATATATATAGATAGATATATATATATATAGATAGATATATATATATATATATATACACATATACACATATATATAAATATGTACACACACACACACACACACACACACACACCAGTGAGACCATTCACATGTAAGATTACGGAAAGTATTGTCATCATAATAGGTTACTATTCCCACCTGTTGTGTATACCAGCTTTTTATGTCTAGTTTCAGTTTTTGTATTACATGCATACATTAATGCTTGGCAGGCAGACATTTTATACAGTTCTTTCTTGTTATACCCATTTAAACCTATGTCGCATCTTATAAGACTTTCTATTTTGATGAAAACCCTCAAGCAAAAAAAATCAGCACAGCCTCAGTACACCCTATAAGCTGCTAACTTAATGCAAACACATAAAACCATACAAATCTTCAAATAATGAAGCTTAACTCTTTAAATAGGAACAATTGTCCCAGACTGACAGTTACACTCAGGCTTGAATTGACCATTAACTAAGGTTATCAATGCTAAGAAGCATGATACACAGCCTGCGCTTTTACTTACACCAAATGCTTTCTGTCATATGTTTATTCTCTCCCAGATGTAGAAAACAACTTGAATGCTTTCAGAAAACATTGTTTTAGTCAAAGAAAGAGTATTCATTCTATTTTTATTGCCCTTATCAGCTTGTCCCCATAGAAACATGAGAACCACACACACACAGTTGCCTTCAGCTGCACCAGTGATGGTGAACCTATGTATGACACGCGCGTCAAAGGTGACACGCAGTAATATTTTCACTGACAAAGACGTGTACATTTTTTTAATCTGGATTGTCCAGAAATAAAATGGTTTGTGTGGATGTTCTAAGTTTACGATGTAAACCCAGAATTCAACACTGTCTCCACCTTTCTTCAAGCACACTGGTTATCTGAGCCTGCAGACTAACCAATCAGCACAATATTCAGCAGCTTGCAAGAGAGGAAGGTGAAGTCTGTCCAGTCCACCTGCACTTCAGACTTCATGATAATACTGGCAGCATCACCTCTCCACATTGTCAGGAAGGAATAAGTTGTGAAAAGCTTATTTATTTAAAATGCAAGTAGCATTAAAACAACTAAAAAAATCTGAAAAAAAAAAGTTTAAATGAGCACAAAAACAGGGAGTTTACTGCACAGGCCATCTTTAGTAATACTGCACACTATTTTCAGCACAAGTTACACAACTAAACAAGAAATATATAGGATAAGCATTTTCTTCCTAAAATTTTAGAACTTCATCAAATCAACCAAAATAACAATTAGCACAATGGGGTAGGTATGGAATGAGCACAAGCGTAGCAGGAGTGGGGACAATGTAGGTATGGAATGGACAGAAGTATAACAGGATGACGACGGATGCATTTGAAACTGCAGCATAATGGGAGGAGAGTAGGAGGGGAGTGGGTAGGTATGGAATAGATAAAATCATAGCATGAGGGTGAGTATGTAACGGACAAGCATAACAGGGGGATGGGGAATGTTGGAATGGACACAAGCATAACAGGGGGGATGGGTAGGTATGAATGGACAACAGTATAACAGGAGGGGGAGGGATAGGTATGGAATAAACAGCAGCATAACAGGAGAGGGATAGGAAATATTCTATCAAAGAAAGAAAGGACAAGATGATTATGATGGTAGCTTGCTCTTTTGTTTAAGAGGGGTGGAGGGTGACATGCCAGAGGAGTTAAGTTAGGGCATGCTCCAATTTTTTGACACGCTGAGCCCAGAACATATGCCATCACTGAGCTACATGCATCTCACGTGGCCTGGTGAACATTTGCTAGAGGAATACATTTAGTGTTCATTTATTCGTACTTCCACTTAAAATGTGTTTCTAGATCAATCCAAGAGCCTTTCCAGTCATTGCTCTATGCAAAACTAAGAAAAAAAAACATCAATTTTTTTGTATATCCAGGCTTTCTTCTCTTTTTACATTGCAGTGCTGACATTTCTTAAAACTGAACAAGGAAGGAAGGAAAAAAGGGGGCACCCGTTTACTTTAGCATCCCTGCTGTACACAAAAATAATGGAAAAAGCTTTACTTTATAACATGCAGTACATCATGTTTTAAAAATACTGTTAAGAATAAAAACTTTTACATGTTCATAGATGTGTACTAGGCTAATGGCCCTGGAGTCTTTACAAGCCTAGTCCATTGAAGTTCCCTGGGATCATGCCGCCCGACATTAGTTCCCAGTGCCTTTATCAAGTAGAGCCACTGCAGTGATCCCCGGGTGAACTTTCTATTTCCCATCCACTCATCAAGACTTCTCTTGAAGAGGGACAATGAGGTGCTCTGCTTGACATGTATGTCTATTCCAGAGCATGGGCAGTCTCTGGGTTATGAACTTGTCCCCCCAGCATGTTCTGTTGATTGTGGTAATGAGGTTGAGGTCTCTGGAGCATGTGGTGTGGAGGGATTTGGATTTCTTTAGATATAGCATTTCTAACAGAGCTGGGTCAGACATGGCTTTGTAAGTCAAGCAGAGGATCACCTCTTAGTAGATGATATGAGAGAGAATAGCTGGAGTTTTCTGAGTCTGTCCATGTAGGACATGTGTTTAAGGTCTAGGATCCTCTTCGTGAGGTACTTTTGTAGACTTTCCAGCTGTTGCATGTGTCTAGTGAGGTACATGCCAAATGGGGCATTATTCTCTATGACTGGCCTAATGAGGGAAGAGTAGAGAGAGATGATGAAATCTTTCTTCCTGGATGCAAAACCCCTCGTAATGAGATATGCCACATATAAGGCCTTTCTGACCATAATGGCACTGTGGTGGTCGAAGGAGAGGTTGCTGTCAACCTTTGTCCTCAGATATCTTATAACGCCTTCAGTGTTCAGTGGGCTCCCATCAATGTGGTAAATTAGTGGAACTGAATTTTTCGGCATTAAGCTTAAGGTCATGGTTTTGACACCAGTCATTGGTCTCAGTGAGGCCTTTCTGTAGGATGTCTACATCACTTGGGGATTTAATAATGGCTCCCAGCTTGCAGTTGTCTGCAAACTTGGTCAGCCAGAGTCCCTCCGTGTTGGCCTGGACTTCTGAAAAGAAGATGCCAAATAGGAGATGACCTAGGACCGATCTCTGTGGGACTCCACTTGTGACTGGTCTTCAGTCTGACTTGGAGTCCAGTACCTTCACATTGTGGGGTCTATCTGTGGGCCAATTTGAAACCCAACTAGTGATATAGGGGTCGAGGCCTAGTTTGGTGAGTTTATCAATAATTCCCGAGTGGGGAATGGTATCACAGGCCTTGGCCAGATCGAGGTAGGCTGTATGAACTGCTTTGCCCTCATCCACAGCTCTGATGACGAGTCAACCAGGTTGAGCAGGCATGATCTACCTTTCACAAAACCAAATTGCGTAGGATCTAGAGTTTGGAGATCCCCTATATCCTTGTTAATTAGGTCCATGATGATGTGCTCCATAGCCTTAAATATCAGACTCGCCAAGCTAACGGGGCAATAATTCCCAGGGTCTGTAGTCCCTCCCCCTTTATGGAGGGGGATGACTGTAGCACTACACCATTTGGTATGGTTAAAGCCTGAGGCGAGGCTGTGATTGAACAGGGCACACAGATGTGTTGCCAGTTCACTTTGTAATTCATGTAGATCACATATTGTTGGGTCCCATGGAAGCTGTATTCTTGGCTTTGGAAAATGCATCTTTAACCTGTGCTGCAGTAATGCTGAGTGCCTGGCATTCCTCCGGTATTGTGATTGGTCCTTTGGTGGGGGGTAAAGTTGGCACTGAATCTGTTGGCCTGTATAAAA
>NC_056735.1:950480553-950525553 GCF_019279795.1 Protopterus annectens
ATCATAGGGATTTATGCTCAGTTTAGTGAGTTTATCTATAATTCCAGAGTGGGGGGTGGTATTGAAAGCCTTGGCGAGGTCAGGATAGGCTGTGTGCACTACCTTGCCCTCGTCTACGGCTCAAGTGCCTGCTTCAAAGAAGTCAATCAGGTTTAGTAAACATGATCTACCTTTTACAAACCCAAACTGAGTGGGGTCCAGGGTTTGGAAGTTACCTATGTCTTTGTTTATAAGCTCCAAGATGATACGTTCCATGGCCTTGCAGAGAGGGCTTGTCAGTCTAATGGGGCGGTAGTTTCCGGGGTCCGTGGTGGCACCACCTTTGTGGAGTGGGATAACAGTTGCTGTGCACCATTCAGTAGGCACATAGCCTGAGGTGAGGCTATGACTGAACATGGTACTTAGGTTGGGTGCCAGTTCATTCTGTATGCAGCCTGGGATGTTGTCTGGTCCCATGGATGCTGTGTTCTTGGCTTTGGAAAGTGTGGTCCTTACTTTTTCATCTGTGATTACAGGGGCTTTGCATTCTTCCAATATTAAGATGGGCCCTTTGGAGGGCGAGAGGGGGGTAAAGTTAGCCCTGAACCTGCCAGGATGTTGGCAATATTGGTTGGTTCTGTATATTTAGTGCCATTGTGCTGTAGCTCAGAGCAGATCCGAGTGTTGCCATTGAGATTCTTGACACAGCTGCAGAATGCTTTGTGGTTGTCTTTGGAATCAGTGGCAATTTTATTTTCATAACTGGCTTTGGAGGATTTTATGAGGGATCTCAGCTTCTTGCCAAGGCTGACCAGGGAGTTCCTCCAATCTTGGGATTTTACTCTCTTTTGCAACAGCTTCTTCCTTCTGTTGTAGAGTTTGTTTATGACTGGAGACCACCAGATTGGCTTCCTTTTTTTTGGGAGGATAGCGTCTTGGTTCTGTTTGGGATGGCACAATTTATGCACTCGTATGTGCTTATACAGTGCATCTGTGTAAGATTCAGCAGTCGTACCTCTACTTTCCGTCTCCATGGGTGTCGTGAAGTTTGGCACTTCTGTCTTAAGAAGCATGAAGTTGGCTTTGGAGTGGTTTTTGACAGTGGTTTTCTTAATGGGGTGGGGGTGGGATATGGATGTCTAGGATGATTAGCTTGTGGTCGATTTGACCAGCGAGAAGTTGACCTCTGCCATGGAACACCGGTTACCCATACTGGTAATGACCAGGTCCAGGATACTGCTGCCTCTGGTGGGGATGTGGACAAGCTGATCCAAGGCATTGGAATCCAGAAAACATTGAGCGAATGTGTTGGTACACGAGTAGTTTTCCCAGTTGATGGTGGGGGTAGTTGAAATTGCCCATAATTAAGATATTGGGTTGTACCGTAATATTTCCCAGTATATTAAGAAATGAAGAGTGGGAATCCAGGGGCATGGTGGGGGATCTGTAACAAGCTACAACCTGGATTGCAGTCTTGCCCAGTGTTAGTTGCACTTGGATAATTTTGGATGCATTATGTTAAGCAACTAGCCTGGAGGTGTGAATATCCTTAATGAATATGGACACAACTCCACCTTTAGCGTTTCAGTCCAGGTTAGGTGGCCGAAAGGTGTGGTATGAATTATAGCCTGGTAATGCAGGGGTGCTCTCTGGAGCCTTGAGCCAGGTCTCTGTCACTGCACAGATGTTGATGTTCTCCATTTTAAAGAGTGCCTCAAGTGAGTGCATTTTGAGGTTTAGACTTCTAGCATTGAGTAACATTACCCTCAGAGTTTGCTTGCTTGTACTGGTTACGGTGGTGAATTTGGCATTTGAACCTTGCCTAAAAAAGGAACTATTAGGGGTGGCAAGAGCCTTAGCCAGTGTCTGGAATTTGTTCTTCCAAAACTCTCTCCGTTATATATCCAGTCAGAAAAACAATGTCATAAAGTTTCTTTATTAATATGAATAAAGGCTCTTACCTCTGATGCCTTTGTACCTATAGGCATAATCACACCATCCCAAATTTAATACCTGTCCATTTCATCAGTATTAAAGGATGTTCTTAACTTGAAACTTTAGTTGCATCTTCCATCTTTATTCTCTCCAAAACATCACCCCAAGACCTGTCTCTCCCTTTCTCTGGTTCACGTAAGTAACCATGATCCTCAGTAAGTCACCTTGTAAACCTCCCAAATGGGGGATTTTAAGAATACATCCATCCTCGTGCTTCTCTTCCTGCAAAAATAATTGCTGCTAAAATACATCCTCCAAATAAAGAAAATGGTCAACTGCCTTTTCTATCAGTACATTCCCTTCAGTAGCATCCAAAACACCTCGAGAAGACTAGAGGATCTTCCCCTCACCACTGCTCATAATACGTTTCTCATGATGCTCAGTGCTCATAATACGCTTCTAATGATGCTCAATACATCGATTCTGCAAGGGAAGGCTCAGCTGGCTTATTTCCCATAGAAGGCAACAATACATCCACAGAAGGCTTGATTGTCTTCTCAGTGCCAAAACCACCATATGCTAAATTCTGCGACTCCATTGTAGTTATTCAGCTCCTCCACGCAGCCACTGAGACCAGAACGGAAGCCAGACATACCTGAATGAAAATCATCTCTCCACCAACAAATAACTCCATTTTTACTTCTTGTATGCCATACCCCATTAGAAAATCTTCCAAAAATTTGCCACTCCAAAGTATTAATTAAAATAAATTAATAAAGTAATCTTTATTTTCCCTAGATGGGAGTCCTATACTGCCATTAAAATTATTTCAACACATTCCTACCTTCATAGTGGCATCCAGACATACCTCTCAACTGTCCAGATTTTCATATACTGCACAGGTTTGTCTCATAATTTTGGTCTGTTCATCATAAACCCTCCCAATTTTTCCTTCAAAACAAGTTCCATCTTAAAACTACTTTCTCTTCTCTAATATCTACACATTTCTCTGCTCTCCTCCTCAACACAGCAACTCAAATCATCCTTGTCCTATAAATACTCCAAAAAATCTACATGAATCTGTATATTACTAATGTTTGTAACTGGTGTTTTTTTCTGTTTTGATGGGTATAATTGCTGATGTCAAGAACCTAATTTATATACCATACTGCATATTTTACATGAGTGCATATCTTGTTTAGGAATGTAAGGGATGGCAACAGCACTTCAGTATAACCCGACATTTACTTCATGAAACACTATGTTTGCATGCATATTTTTTTCACATATGTGAAGCTTCCCCACCCATACGTCAATGAAAATGTGCTTTAACCAGTCAAATCTTCCACTCTACAAATTCAGAACAAAAACTAAAGCACAAACATCATTCATACAGTGACTATGAATCAAAATATGTAAATACAAGATTTGCAAACTGTTACAATAATATTCGTTGGTGTGTTTTAGGAGTGCACACATGCACACGCTGATATTATGGATTACACAGCACAATTTTACAATGTCAAGGCAAAAAAAAAAAAAAAGAGAAAAAAATAGTACATACAATTTGATTTACAGTTCACTATGCATAATTATGCAACACAATAAACAGATGTACATAAGTACACTTTAGTCTGCACTAAATTAATTATACAACAGGATGCAACCACTTCACAGTTACAAAGTGCAACACATACCTAAAGCATATAATATAATTAGGAGATGGGAGTCAAGTTACATGCTGAATTGGAGCTTTTGCCTGTCTCAAGCCCAGACTTGTGTCTAAGGGTCCTGTCAAGAGAAGCTTCTCTGCCAAGTTCCCAACCAACTCATACATGCATTTTTGATCTGGTAATGACTACAATACACCAGCCCAAACAGCCAGCTTCTCTTGTTACATGCTCTTAATGCCATTAATGTTGACATCTTATAAAAAATTTGGAAGCCTACTCTAAGGACTCATCATTGCATTTCTCTTTGATGTTGTTCATACAATATTCATACCAACAGTGAATGCTATACCCCTCCAATTAATCTGCCAGTGATAGTCCTTCCTTTTTTCATTAGAGTGCTGATAACTCCATTACATTTTAACTATCCTATGGCATCTGTATTACACCCTAGTTTTTAATATTTAAGAAATGGTGGTGGGGCAAGCTTTCCCAGGGTAGAGTGTAATGGACAGATGGACTACTTGTCAGGAGGCCAGTTTCCTTAACTGCTAACAAAGGTGCACATCGTACTTAAAAGATTATTTGCCGTTTCCCCATCCCTCAATACTGTGTGCTTTTGCAATTCTGTATTGCGTTACTATTTATTACTCTTCTTCCTCTTCTGGAAAATCCCTCCAATCATGTGCAACCACACCTGTGGAAATACTTCCATTAATCTTTTCTAAGCCACCTATTTTGTATATTCAAATTGGGCACCCATTCCCATACTTTTTTTGAGAAACACATCCACTTTTAACCTATACCTATATATTCCACAGAGAAAAAATTACTGCATCACTCCTTCACCTTCCTCAAGATTGTTAATGTTAATGCCTTCTCTTTCTATATGACTGCTACTGCAGATCCTACACCATTTTGCTGTCTTCCATACGAAGAAATTATAAGTTTATGGAAATCAGAAGTTCAACAGTACTCAACACTTCAGAGATATTATCAAGTGCCTAAAAGATGGAATAAAATTTCCAATGCATCTTAGTATTATGCTCAACTTTTCTGCTGCACCCAGTGCTTATTTGCCTTCATGTCACCTGGTACGGCTACTCCTTTCTTCATCGGTTTATACTTTCAACTGTGCATTATTTCCTAGTGGTTTATCCTCCCCAGATATGAATTAAGTTTATTCAGCCAGCTTTTCATCATCTATCCTGTAGTGCTGTGCCTCTTCTGATCCAATGACAAGTCACTTATTTATTTTTCTCCAGGACATTCTGCACCATTCCATCTACTGCTTTCGAGTCATAACTGTCTCCTATAGAGAGGCAGAGTACAACCACTGTTGTCAAGAGTGTGTTTAGCAGGGTCAAGTGTGTGTTTAGCAGGCAAGTAGATTACCACACCTTTATTTTGAAACACAGGGTACAGCACAAGTAGAAAATTCAGTCTCGCCAATCCACCCACCAAATGTCTTCCAGATGTGCATGAAAACCACAGTAACAAGAGAAAAAAAAAATCACAGAATAAAATCACAATAACACAGGTATGAACCAAATTCTACACACACAAGACACCCCAGCCTAAGGAAAAAAAAAAAAAAAAACTTTTGCTATGAGGTGACAATGGTATTCACTACAACACTGCATCACTTCTACAAGGTTACTTATACAGAAAATAAAAGGGATGTCACAATAAAGATTCCTATGGTATCCTGTATCCTGCTAGTCACCATTCTGTCACCCAAGTTGTAGTGCTCTATAGCACTGCTACCATGCCAGAATCCAGTACAAATCTTTCTAAACTAAATCACTGCTGGTGATTTCCTGCTGGGTGACGAAAGTAAACCTATATTTGGATGTCGGTCAGTGATAAAGTTGTTTTCTGTTTTAAGAAATCTGCTTGTCTGATGTTTTTGTTCTATGTGAGAGAGAGAGAGAGAGAGACAGCAGCTAGGCTGCACATTTCACGTTTTTTTTTTCCATTGGTTACGTTGTCATACTTAAATACATAGTGAATTTCTGAACCTTTGTCTTTCACTGAAAATATTTCAAGCCTGCATAAACCAAAGCATTGCTAGTGATTCCGTGCTAGGCTTTTCCCCACTCATCTTCCCCGTCGTTAATCTTTTTAAACCTGGTGATTTTAAGTTCCCCACCCTTTTTTAAGCACAAGCTCTACGTTTCTACACTGCTGTTCATATCTTGAATTGTTTATTTGCATTTCCTTGTGCTTATACTGAAAAAGCAAATTTTGTCTTTCATTGCCTGTTCTACTGATTTACTTGCTCTGGATTCATTATCTATGTAGCTATTGGGTAAGGTAGTGTAATTTTTCACACTCTACATTCTAACAACCACTTGCTTTTAGATCAAGAGGTCAGTGGATTTTCCATCTAGCGCACTCAGAGGAAGCCTGGTCTGTTTATGTCTGGGAAACACTTGAGATTTCTGCATGCAGTTTTATTAGGTGAAGGGCTTACTTTTTAGTGCCTTTATAAAACGGCTGTACAACTGAATGCCTCTTGGCTCATTTATACAAAGTAAAGACTTTTACTGAATAATCACACTTTCTTAAGCTGTTTAAAGTACACTGCTGTATCCATATCTTTTAAGTTTGTTTGTGGTGGCATTTCACTCCAGACACTCTTTTACTGTGCTTTTACATTACGATGACTGGGATTATTCATCTAGTGGCAGTAGGTGTTTACCTGGTCTATCTGAGCTGGGAAGCACACAAAAGGGCTCCAAGTATCTTTTTACTCATATACTGTGACTGTACTTGAGCAGATTCAAAACTGTACTGTCTGTTGCTACTTTAAGTAGTTAATTGCACAGTATTACATTTTATCTGTTAGTTTTGTGGTCTTGTTACATGTGGGCTCCAAACCAGTTATTCTACATCAAGAAATGTTTTCCTGCACCCTTGTGGCAGAAGTCTGCTGATCTAACCTGTCTGAGTTGGGGACTGCTGGTGAAAGGCATACTGTATGCTTTCTTGATTGGTAGTTAGCTTAAGACTTTTTTCCCTTTGCTCGTATTTAAGCCTCACACTTGCGTGGTGCTGCTCTTCCCGCAGTGGCAGTTAGCAGAGACCTTGTATAGACGCAAAAGCCTAGAAGCTCAGTTTTGCCCTTAACAGCTTGTGAAGGCTGCCAGTCTAGTGACATAGAATTTTGTAAATAATTCTACATTGTTTGTGAGTGAATGGTAATAGGATTTGTATGCTTGCCTTAGAAATGTAAGAGAACTATATGTTCTGAACTGAGCTTCAAGATTGTAACTACAGTGCACCCTGCTGGAAAAGAGCAGAAATGTGTATAAACTACAAGCCTATGCAAATGTATGTGTTGATGGTAAAGGCTGGAATATACACAGTTAACCTGCAAACTCTAAGAAAATAAAGTGGGACTTGTTTATGACACTTATCTCTGTTTCAGCTCCAAGCAGACATAATGTCTAGAGTTGCAGGCTTTCCTACTGTCTCGAAACAGAGGTAATTACAGGTTGCCAAGGCAATTGTTTTACAACCTCCAGTTTCAGGCAACCTTCTAAGAGAAGCATTTTTCATAGAGACATGTTAAATTCTGTTCGTATCTGTTTAGCCTGGGAACTAGATGCAAGTGTCAAATAGTGATGTCATCTAGCTAATCCAGCAGTAATGTGTATTATTAATTTAAGAACTATCTCAGAGAGAAAGTCAGTGCATTTTGTATCTTGTTCTGGACCTATAAACATCTCTTCAGCACATCTCATCTATATCTGACCGGCTCTGTAAGTAAGGCAGTTAGTGCATAGTACCTCTTAGAGATAAATAGGAGTACAGCAAGAGTAGTCTAGAGGTTTTCTGTATTTATGCGAGACTGTTCTGCAATGTTGTTTTAAAACATTTTCTGTGATTCTGAACTCTACTGGTCACTTTGTTGATTTAAAGAGTATTCTTATGTGTTTGTATTATATGATTATTAAATATATTTAAACCTTTTAATTGTGGCTTGTTCTGTATAGAGATTTAAGCTCAGAGTATTTGTATATGTATTTGGTGATACTGTACAGGCCACTTTGGACTAGCCTTAAAAGTTCTGGTCACACTTACCATTTGGATAACAGTAACATTCCACAGTAGAATTGGTCACACTTTGGGAAGGGCCTTATAGAAGCTGATAAGGGTGGTTGGTGGCAATGCTTTCTACTGTAGTCTGGGCCGAAGGGGGCACAGATAGTGAACCTGTGCCAGCCTTCCTGAGGAGCGTCTGTGTGTATAAATCAAATCTCAAAGTGTGCGCGTGTCAGCTACTTGGGCAGGGACACGAAGCATGGGTTGGACAGAGAGAGTGCTTGAAGTTTTGGCTTGACCACTTGGCTGAGATCAATCAATGGGGAGTCTAATTGGGATGTGGAGAAAGAGGGAGAAACCAGCCCCAGACTGACTGTGATCTCCGTTTTCTCTCAAGCGAAAATTGTACTTATGGTGTATGCACTTGTCATCCGGCCAATGTGCACGTCCCTCACTAGTTTTAGTAGCGAGTATACCCACCCCTCATCACTATACATAATAATGAATCGATTACTATTATGTATAGTGATGAATGGCAGGTATTTGTTGTATGCTCATGTTACTGGTAGAAATTGAGCACATGATGTAGACATAGAATTTTAAATGAAAGTGGTTTTATTCTACTTGTTGCCAGAAGAAGTCTGAAATTATCAGACGAAAAGCACTTAATAAAACTGCAGAGTTGTTGGAAGAGCATCCTTTATTTTCGTGAACTGCCACTTGCCATTTTTTTGTTTTTAGCCAGGGAAAACATGCTCGACAGGCCATGCTGCTTTGCCAGAGATGGTCTGCACCTGTCTCTTCTAGGCTTTGAGATACTGCCCAAGGCATTAGCCACTCCTATTGTGCCTTTTTAGGCAGAGTCAAAATAACCAACCTCCCAACATAATATCCTCTCTAGATAAACTCAAGGTACTGCTGCTTAATGCTGGGAGTCTAAACAAGAAACTGCACTTCCTGGAAGCAGTCATCACTTTGGAAGATACTGATGTCTGTGCAGTCACTGAGATATAGTTCAACGGCGCAGAAAGCACCCCAGCCATGCATGGCAACAATACCTATACCTTCCATTTGGTCAGATCACAAACTGAGCAGGAAAGAACCAAAGGAGGAGGTGTATTCATCTTCATTATGGATAAGCACACCTTGAGAATGGTCATACAGTACGACTCTTGAGCTACTCGTAAGGAGGGTCACTTCCTCCAGGGATATTAACCTAGCCTCTGACATGAAGACGTCATGCTGGAGACACAAACATCTTCCAGAGGCTGCTACTTCTCTGGGACAAACTTCCAATTTACATGAAACAGAACCCCTCCCTGACCCTACATCAATGAATGGTCGACTGCAAATTCACTCCTGGGGTGGTACCCATGTATCTCCCGGACAGAGAAGTCCATTTTAAATACCATAGACCTTTACCACTGTGAACTTCACTCAACTAACCACCAGTAACTTGGGATACATATGACTAGGCTAGTAAGAGCTCTCAGAGCCATTCGCCTAGTAACCTCCGATGACCCTATAATTTGTGAGATATCCAATAATCTGATTATTTAGTCAAGCTGCCTGGCACAACTTTCCTGATGCAAACCACTCTGCACAAGTCTAGGGACCAAACTAACTTCACAGTATTTTCAGTGATTTCATGACTTCACCTATAAAAGTGGAAGTGAACCTCATCAGGCTCTGCAGCCTTGCATGCACATATGTCAAACTTCCTCAGAGACCTTTCTTCTCTGAAAGGGCTTGAATCAACTTTCTGCTAGGTTCATCTGGTTCTTTTCTCTTCTATTCTTCATTAATGTAAAAGCAGTATTTATTTTCAACCCTGTTTTTTTTCACCACTCTTTTACACACACATACAATCTCCTCTAAACCACCTTACTTGATTTCACTTATCCTCAACTCCTATTTAACATCTCTCGTTTTCTAAAAGTTCTCTATTCTATTTGACTGAAATGGCAATCCGACCCTTTATGTTGCCAACCCTTTCGTGCTGCCTTTCATTTTTAACCATCCACCGTCTTTTCCTTTTGTTTCCATAACTTTTCTAACCTTTGCTGCCAACTCATTTGGGAACTACTGCTAATTTTTCTTCCTAATTTGCATTGTTGTTGTTTGTCTTTCGGCTTTTCCCGGAATTTCACAAAACTTGCTGTCTCATTCATTGAAAGCATTTCTGCTACATCAGTGTACTTCCACACCTCCATTACACCCTTCTGTTAAAGCTTTTCTGAAGCAATGCCCAATTTTTGGAAAGTCTGCCCTCAAAGACCAGAAATCTCATGTCTGACTGTCTTGACATTAAGTGATGACAATCACTCGGTCAATAATGGCTGCCAACGACCAGACAGATATACATACTCACTCACCATCAGGCGACATAAGAACCATGAAGATTTTCCTTGAAGCATGTAACATGTGAAACATTAAAGAATAATCCTGCTCTTTCATGTTACTGTAGTTACAGTGTTCTACTTAACATCCGGGCCAATCAAATAAAAAAATAAACACAGAGCTATTTCTGCTCAATGCGGAACTCTGATGTTCCGCATTAAATACATGGAAGACCTTTTTTTCTTTTTTTTATTCTTCACTTAGTGAAAGACCTTTTTTTTAGTCCCTACCTGGCCAGTCGGAAATCTGACAACCCTGAGCACCACAGAATTACTCCTCAAATGCCTCAATGAATTAAGCCTCCACAGCACATCAATTTCACAAGTAATCTGACCCACACATTAAGTGCAAAGATGTTCTCCCATTTACCCTATCAACAAATGTCAAGGAGCCACACCAGAACCATTAATATTCACTATTGTTATCAACAATACGTATCTAGCGACTTGAGAGATGATTTTTTTTTTAGTTATGGTACAGAATCAGAATTGCCTAGACATAGTAAAGCCTTGCTGAGTCCAATTATGATGGCTGCCAAAAAGCCAATTACTAGAAAATGGAAATCAAAGTCTAGACCAGCTTTACTAGAAATAGTGAATGCAGTCACAGAGATAAAACAAATGGAATTGGAATCTTTAGAAAAGGGAGGGAACAAACTATATAGAAAAGAAATGAGAAATGGGGGAACAATATATGCAGAGCAAGAATGAGGTTTAAGAGGCAGGATTTGAATGAGCTATATAATGCTTAAATGACAATGACTGGATAGATAAGTGATGTATAATGTTTGCAACTATGTTTGTTTCAGTGGTGTCTGTGATGTATACTGTTTGCAACTAAAGTGATGTCATGTTTGCTTTTCATTTGTATGACGGCAGACCCAACAATGGATGGGGACACTGGGATGGGTGCAGATTATGAAGCAAAAAAAAAGTGGAGAGAGTTTGCATCTAGCCTCAAAATAACTACAATCAAATATGCAGATACTTCCACCTTAATTTGTTCAACAACTATTAACAATTCCAAACCATTAAACATGAATCATTCTCCTCAATAAAAAGGCTTCAATGCTCAGGCTTCTCAGAAACCCTAGTAAAACCAAGCTGATAATTCTCTACATCCACACAACTCTAAATGTCAGTAATGATAACCATCATTTCAAGTAATCGATATTGTACACAAATCGAAACTAAAATTTGATCAACATATCTAAAATGTAGCACTAAAAGGTAAGGACAACTCTGAACTACACTGAGCAAAGCCATATCTTACTCCCTATTACATGTAACTACAGCATAAACTACAGCACACATCTTTTTACTGCCCAGCCTCAATATCCAATTCGCTTCCAGCCAAAAAAACAACTTATCAATGCACAGCCTGAAACAAACTGACCTGAACTTCCCAATGCTTTCACTTAAAAATGAAAAGAACATATAAAATCTTCCACTTCCCTGAAAAAACACCATTCTACGAGCCAGCTTCTATAATGATACAAACATGTAAAACATCAAATAAATAAAACGCAGTTCTTTCCCCATTCTTACCTAAAATCTACTACGGGATAGACACCCTTCCTACTCCATTTATGATGCAAAATGCATTATGGCCACTGTTCATAATCAGGGATTTTAAAACTACTTTCAAAATCCACTTAAGCAACAAGTGGGCTTATTCATATTCCTTCTCACCAGAATAGCCCTATCGATTCAAACTCATACCGAATTATGTACCATTACAGTTCTGTTTACCGGGATAAGATGCAATGCAATTACCTCAAAAAAAAAAAACACACACACACACGGAAGATACTACATCTGCGAATTCCTTCAGTCAGCTATATTTTCAGCATCTTGTTTTCATTACTATTCTGTAACTGTCTGGAAATTCAGTCCTTGTAAATTTTTCAGCATCATGATTTACGTAAATGTTTGTAAATATGTAGTTCAACTTAGGGATTTGTTTGTTAATGTCACTTTTCATGCTGGATCTTTTCCAACTCACAGTCCCTGCTAAAAAGGGGCTATGCCCAAATGGACTTTCCTACTAAGGCAAATAAATCAATCTTTTTCATCTTCCAAGCCAACAACGAAGCTCATAAATCTTCATCTGGATGTTACTATATACAAAAATGGACCACTTACAATTTCCAGTACAATCTAAACTGCTCTGAGAAACACTAACGGAGAAAGGATTTACAAACTCACATACTACATCAGAATCACAGCAAGCAAGCCCCATAGCAGAAGGGTAGGGGAAATGGAAACATGACTTGAAAAAGCACAGTGGTTTAATGATCAAGAAATCTGCCCGATGGCCCCAAAAGGCAGGGTTCTATCATAATCTCTGGCTAAAGTCTGTATGTTGCATGCATGTTCTGTAAAAGTCTATCAGTTTTCTTTAGGTTCAGCAGTTTCCTCCCCACTCCCAAATGACTATTATGAACTGTGCACAAGTATCTGATAGTCTGGGTCATGGTTAAGAGAGAGTCCACAACGATCAGTAGTTCTCTTATCTGGTTAAGAGAAGAATCCCAAGCAACTTTCCAAGATGGCTGCACACCAATCAACAGTTTAACTTGAGCTCTCCTGGAGTGAAAAAAATAAATAAATAAAAGACGAGGGCCAGAATTTTTTTCACATTTTTTAAAGGAATTCTGTCACTTTTTAATAAGAAATGCTGTCACTTTCAGTAAATTCAGTTACTGAAAACCAGGCACTGCTCAGTATTTTTTGTTTTCTCAAGTTTGGTTCGTATCAGTGAAGTTTTTCTAAACTCAGTATTTTTTGTTTTCTCAAGTTTGGTTCGTGTCAGTGAAGTTTTTCTAAACTCAGTTACTGGCTAGAAAATACACAAACTGACACCAGCAAAGAAGTAACTAATCCTGAAAGAAATTCAACTAGAAAAGATGAAGAAAAAACACTGACTGGGAAGAATTCTGCAGCTGTTCAGCAAAAAAGAAGTTCAAGCTCCAGCTTTGGTGCAAGATAACCTGGAGGAAAAAAAATTAAGTCAAATGTGCTCAGAGCTGATTAAAATAAAAACAAATGAGTATATCAACTCAAATATATATGTTAGAATTAGAGAGCAGACTGTGTAGGAAAAACCTGAGATTTTCTACTTTATCAAAGAAACTAGAAGGAACAGACTATATTAATTTTATTAAAGCACAAATAAGCAACTGGACTGGTATTCCACAGCAGGATCTCAACTGAAAGGGCACAAGTTGGAGACAGTAGAGTTTCACTGTACACCAGGCAGAAGTGAAGTATTTTTTTTTTTTTAAAAATACGTGAAGTAAATTTATTCCAGAAACCAGGGAATGTCGAGAAGCAGGTGAGAGATTCAGGCTGCATGTCAAGCTGTCTTCAGAATATATTTTCCTGAAGGATCCAAGTCACTTTTTGATACAGAACAAGCTAAGGAGGAATTACAAAAGTTTGTCCAACAAAAACTGAGCCATCAAGCAAAAGGGGACTCTACTTTTCATTCTTCTGACAATAAAACACATGAACAGACTTGCCAGGGAAACCTTTTCCAATGGTTCAAATGAAAATGCTTGACAGATAGAAGTTGACTATAAAACTTGTGAGTTCCTCTACACTGAAATGGAATCTGGAGTTGGGAGACAGAACAGGAAGAAAACCAGCAAAACAGAAATTAGTTAATAAATGCAAGATTACAAACTATCAATCACATTTGTGAAATACAGTTAAAAATGTAGAAAGAACGGACTTTTACTGACACGTTAAAACTTGTGGGGAACTGAAAGGCATTTGCTTGACTTCATGTCATTAATGCTTGGAAGGATACCATGGGGAACAGAAGAGAAAGGAAAAAGGTAACTAAATAAAAATTTCTGTTCTTAACAGTATAAAACTTTTCATTATATAAATTGCATCTATATAGTAAACAAAATCAGGTTTTAAGTTAATGAGCTGTAATACTGAGTCACTGAAGTGGGGGATGGCATGCAAAAGTACAGACCATAATATACACACAGCTGATATGCCCTCTCTTACTTTTGCATAGATGAATGTCTGGATTAAGGTCCCCAGCTTAATCTAACAAGTTTTAAGTGGAAACATGTAAATAAGAAAACACTAAATGCAATGAAAAGTTTTCCTTTAAGAATAAATGTTTCAACATAAGCTGCAGTTTGAGGGATACATTTTTTCCTTACATCTCCAGGACGAGAAGCCAATTATAGGGAAATAAAAAGACAACACACACATTCCTTCAAGGCTAAAATTTAATGTTTTCCAAAAGCATAAAAACTGTTTTTCACATCTGGTAGGGAAATAAAGAAAAAAATACACACAAATTAGTGTAATTAGGCGCACAAGAAGCAACACAGATAACCTCAACTTTAGGTTACATAAGGCTTGTGTTTGCAGCTATCCATTTAGTACAATTGTTCCTATTATGAGGAGCTATCCATTTAGTACAATTGTTCCTATTATGAGGATCAACTTCAGTACTTGAAGAGGTACGTAGTTTTGTGTGTCTGTATAACGTTAATAGAGTGAATTTTCTATTTCCCATCCACTAATCAAGATTTATCTTGAACAGAGCCAGTGAGGTGCTCTGCTTGACATGTATGGGAAGTCTATTCCATAGCATGGGCAGTCTCTGGGTTATGAACCTGTCCCTCCAGCATGTTCTGTTAATTGTGGTAATGAGGTTGAGGTCTCTGAAGCATATGGTGTGGACGGATTGGGATTTCTTTAGATGTAGCAGACATGGCTTTGTAAGTCAAGCAGACATCGCCTCTAAGTAGTCAATATGAGACAGAGAACAGTTGGAGTTTTTTGATTCTGTCCATATAGGATAAATTTTAAGGCCTGGGATCCTCTTTGCGAGGTACTTTTGCGGCCTCTCCAGTTGTTGTAGGTGTTTAGTGAGGCACATACTCAATGGACTGGCCTAATAAGGGAAGAGCAGAGGGAGACAATTACCCCTCTCTTCCGGGTTGCAAAACCCTTAGCACTGAAATGTGCCACACACAAGGACTTTCTGACCACAGTGGCAATGTGGTGGTCAAAAGAGAGGTTGCCTACAACTTGTATTCCCAGATCTCTTATAACGCCTTCTGTGTTCAGTGGACTACCATCTATGTGGTAGTTCATGGGAACTGGGGTTTTTCCCAAAGGGGATGACGACACTTTTGCACTGAGCTTAAGGCCATGCCAATAATAACCAAGATAAGAATGGGGGGTAATGAAGTAAAATTGAAACACTGGTGCTTCCCCGTCTACCTGTTAAAAAGAAAGGAATTTAATGAAGGTGTTGTGGAAATTATTTGGAAGTTATAAGGGAAGATAGTGAGCACTCCAGATGTTACAGCTAATGAGTGGGATGAAATGGAAGTGGAGTTTAGAAACAGGGAGAAATGCAAAAGATATAGTTAAGAAACAACAAAAATTACTTACAGGAGCAGACAAAGGTTAAACTACTGCAAAAAAAGGGGAACCTCTCAGAACAAGAAGAGGCACAACTGTAGAACGCTAAAGAGAAAATAACTGGCTACCTAAACAATATGCATGAGGCAAGAAAGACTGCTGGTAAGCAACTGTTTTTTTTCATAACTCCAGAGCAACAAAACTTTCAGCACGGCAACTTAGGCAACAGAAAGTTGAAAGGGTTGTTGCTAACATTAGGGGGCCTGTAACAAGAAAATAGGCAGAGATCCTATAGAGGTATGGCAAATATTAAAATTTGTAAAAAGCTGTGAAATGGAGAAATCAAGAAAAAGCACAAATGGAAATACTTTTATGGAAGTGAATGCTAAGGTTACACGTAGATAATTCTCAACAATTAAGATACAAGATGAGATAAAAACAGTTTCACAAAGTCTCCAGGAATAGATTGTGTTCCGGTAGAAGTTTGGAAACAAGGAGGGAAGTATGTGATAAAGATCTTGAAGGTCAAGGAGGGAAGTATGTGATGAAGATTTGGAAGACTTTAACAGTATTTCAAAAGAAGCACCAAGCTGTGGTGGCTGTAATACCTGAATCCGGTAAAGAGCCATCTGATCCAGTTTCATATAGGCCCATTTCAATTTTAAACCACGATTATAAAAAAAAGTGTTTATATCTATAAAGACTAAAAGAATGGCAAACATGTTGCCAAAACTGATAGACACTGATCAATGTTTTTTGGAGGGATGGCGAACATTTGGCAACAACTTAACAACAGAACAATGATGAGCCAGAGGGAATGAGAATGTAAGATAGAAATTACTGGAGGAAGCTGGCGAAGGAACCAAGGTATTGGTAACACAAGAAGGTAAGGTAATAAAACAGGAAGAGACAATGGAGGAAGCTGGCGAAAGAACCAAGGTATTGGTAACACAAGAAGGTAAGGTAATAAAACAGGAAGAGACAATGGAGGAAGCTGGCGAAGGAACCAAGGTATTGGTAACACAAGAAGGTAAGGTAATAAAACAGGAAGAGACAAAAACATTTGGACTACAGGCTATAAACTGTAGACTGCCTTCCCTATCAGGGACTGGTATCAGAGTATAGGCAAAAAAGAAAGGGATAAGGGAATTCTGAGTAAAAAGGCCTGCACTGGTTGAGTTTTAGTTGAATCTAGAACAGAAGCTCCTGTAAAAACAGGACATTTAGTAGGGCATACAAATTATTGCATAAGAATCAGAGGAGGTCAGAAAATATTGAAAATTGCTGCTCATCTAACCTGTGTGCCCAATCAAACAATGGAAGAACATATGTATGGCTCTAAAATATGCAAAAAAAGTCTAGAAGATTTAGGATTTTTCCTTAGAAATGTTTGCATAAGTATCTTTATACCCAAAGCAGACTCCAAATAATTTTTCCTCATGTAGATGGCAAATACTGGAGATGAGATGGGAAAGAAAGAGGTACTTGACAGAATGAGTGCAATGAGTTGGCAGACTTTGAAAACTCCCTACAGAGTACTCAGTCAGGAATACTGGGCAAGCAAATGAGTGCAACTAAGGAAATTATTTTTTGCGCTGGGATACAGGATCCAAATTGCCTAGACATAGCAATGAGGCCTTGTTAATTCTGGTGGCTGCCAAAAAACAATTACTCGAAAATGGAAATCAAAGTCTAAACCAACCATACCGGAATTAGTAAATATTAACAGAGACTAAAAGACAGGAAGTGGGATCTCTGGAAAGGGGTAGAAGCATTTACATAGAAAAAAATGGAAAGTGTGGAAACAATACATGCAGAAAAATGTTTTGAAGAATTAATGAGGTTTAAGAGAAGGCAGGAATTGAACAAGGTATGTAATGTCATATTGATTATGTTGTATAGAAGAATATATCTCCCCGGGCCTCCGCTGAAAACAGGTTCTGTGGAACCTAGTCGGACATTCCCGGTCAACAAATGTTAAATAAAATAAATAAATAAAAAATAAATAAAAATAAAATATAATCTTTGAAAATGTGAACTTGATAATATGATTTGTTTACTTTTATGTTTGCCAGTATCAACAAAAATTCCCAAAAGGCTGGACGGTATCAACACCAGATGCCAGCCCAACATACTACATCATGCATTCATCTCCTCCTACAAAGGAGTACCAACCAGCTAAAGGACAACACTTCTACTATAGCAAAGGAGCTCAAAAGTCAAAAAGAAGCTACATCAGACATTAAAAAAATCAATTTAAAAAGCATTTTTGCAGAGGAGAACCCCCCCCCCCAAAACCTCTTGACACCTTATATAGATTAGTTCAAAGACTGTTGCATTAAAGGCAACTAAGAAATCACCCACACAAACCAATCTTAACCTTTACATCTAAAACTCAAACTACATGCTAAAAGTAATGATAACTAGTACGCCAAATATAATCCTTGCACCCCATCGCACTGGTCTGAACAATAAGACATTCTAGAAAAATCAGTTTGAATAAAAATGTAAACAATCCATAAAAGTAAAAACTGGATGGATGGATGTGTGTTCTATTCCCTCCCTAGGTGCTTAGATTCAGGTTTTTAAAGCTGACACTGCAGTGCAGCATAACTGTGTGCTGCCCTTCAGACAAGATGAGAAACCTAGGCTCCAAAAACTTGGTGGTGGTACCTCCTCTGGATGTAAAACATCCCAAAGGACTTAAAAAGAAGGGAAAGTTCCTCAGTGCCCTGGCCACTTTCCCCCTAGTCAGTATGAACATCTTGGGCCTCTCCAAAAAGAAGACCACTGCTTTCATGAGACTAACTCAGTCAAATCGTTAAAAAACAAAATGTTCTCTATACAGTACCCAGATATCTCCACTGCTACCAATACTATGCCAAAGCTTTAACAATCTGTGCACTACAAAGATAACCCAATACGCGTCCAGCAAATGTTTCAATGATTTGCTTAATTCATTTAGATGCGTTTGACCAAGAGGTTTCAGTGAGATACATTTCAATAAAATGAACCAAAACATGCATATTTCCAGTTTTGTCTTGCACTGCACCTTAGTGCCAAGCCCACAAAAAAAAAAGAAAGAAAAAAAAAAAACCCAGAGCTACTCTTTTCCAGATCCTGTTCTATTAAATGGAATTTGCCACTAAACATTGTGATGTACTCAAGTGAAGAAACCAGGATTTGCCTTTTTTTCCCAAGTCCCTCCTGTGTTCTAGCTAAACTTACATGACTACACATCTTACTAAATTAAGAATATGAGCTGCAAATGAGATTCATCCTGTAGTCCTGGTCCCAAATTCTCTCTCCCTCCATTTGAATGTTCCACAACTAAAAGCAGCTTTTTACCACACTGCACCAGAAAACAGACCAAGTACACATATTGAGCATACCATCTGAAGACAAAAAATTACCAAAATGGTAATGAAGCAGTCATCATTATTGTAGCCTCTTACTCCAAGTGGATCATCTGTCTACTGACACCTATTCTACTCTATTGAAAGGTACCATGCATTGCCATTTACTCCTAGTCTTTGACAACTCCCTAACTCCTCAAGCGACTTCTACATGTCCTTCCCAGCCCCGTTTCGACCTCTGACTATTAATCATCCAAATAGCTTCCAGAACTGCAGAAAGTCATCTCAATCATCATCATCATCATCATCTTCTTCTTTCGGTTTCTCCCGTTAGGGGTCGCCACAGCGAATCATCTGTTTCCATTTCTTCCTGTCCTCTGCATCTTGCTCTGTCACACCAACCACCTGCATGTCCTCTCTCACCACATCCATAAACCTTGCCTTAGGCCTTCCTCTTTTCCTGGCAGCTTTATCCTTAGCATCTTTTTCCCAATATACTCTGCATCCCTCCTCAGCACATGTCCAAACCAACTTAATTTTGCCTCTCTGGCTTAGTCTCTAAACCTTCCAACCTGGGCTGACCTCCTAATCCTGTCCACCCTCGTCACAAGCAGTGCAAATCTTAACATCTTTAACTCTGCCATGTCCAGCTCTGACTCCTGCCTTTTCGTCAATGTCACTGTCTCCAACCCATATAACATAGCTGGTCTCACTAGCCTCTTGTAGGAGCTTTCCTTTCACTCTTACTGGTACTCGTCTTTCACAAATCACTCCTGACACTCTTCTCCACCCACACCATCCTGCCTGTACTCTTTTCTTCACCTCTCTTCCACACTCACCATTACTCTGAACTGTTGATCCCAAGTATTTAAACTCATCCACCTTTGCCACCTCTACTCCCTGCATCCTCACTATTTCTCTATCCTCCCTCTCATTCATACACATATATTCTTAGTCCTGCTAAACTTCATTCTCTTCTCTCTAGAGCATATCTCCACCTCTCCAGGGCCTCCTCCACCTGTTCCCTACTCTCACTACAGATCACGTCATCTGCAAACATCATAGTCCACAGGGACTCCTGCCTGATATCGTCCGTCAACCTGTCCATCACTACTGCAAATAAGAAAAGGGCTCAGAGCTGATCCTTGATGTAACCCCACCTCCACCTTAAACGCATCCATCACTCCCACCGCAGATCTCACCGCTGTCACACTACCCACATACATATCCTGTACCACTCTTACATACTTCTCGGACACTCCCAACTTCCTCATACAATACCACAACTCCCCTCTAGGCACCCTGCCATATGCTTTCTCAAAGTCCACAAAGACATAATGCAACTCCTTCTGACCCTTCTCTGTACTTCTCCCATCAACACTCTCAGAACAAACATCGCATCTGTAGTGCTCTTTCCTGGCACGAAACCATACTGCTGATCACCAATAATCACCTCCCTACTTAACCTAGCTTCTACTACTCTTTCCCATAACTTAGCTTCTACTACTCTTTCCCATAACTTCATGCTGTGACTGATCAATTTAATCCCTCTGTAGTTACTACAGCTCTGCACATCACCCTTATTCTTAAAACACCAAAACACTTTCTCCATTCCTCAGGCATTCGCTCACTTTCCAAGATTTCATTAAACAATCTAGTTAAAAACTCCACTGCCATTTCACCTAAACACCTCCATGCTTCCACAGGTACTCTCAATACAGACAATTAATACCCTGCAAAAATTTCCCTAAGTTTTGCACCAGCTGTTAAACACCAATTCCCCCTATCACCACCTCTATGTTATTGATGAAATACACGAACCTTTAGGCTTTCTTGCACTTGATCTTAATTGCCACCTTCCAAACTAATCACACTACCTATTTTATTCACTCCCAAGTTATTAACATCTCCTCATTCTAAAGGCATTCCTCCAACTACCACTGGACAATCTGAAAATATATTAAGTTATCTACCTTTATCATCTGGAGTGTTAAATGGAAGTTGTTATTCCTGAAACATTCCCCCTAATGGCCATACTGTTTTTCTGCTTGGCTTATAAATATCTTCTGAATCCATCTCGACAAATCTGCATCAACCCTTTAACCTTTCACTCTAGCCATTATTTCCACATGCAAAACAGTTAAAGATTACCAAAAATCAAGGCAGATAGATTAAAATAAGATAACTGAAATGGAGAGGAAAGCTGTCACCCATAAAACACAATGATGGAATGATACCTTCTCAGCAGAATAATGCAGCACTTGCCACACATTAAAGTTTTACTTTATACTGCCCTATTTTAAATTATCTCTCAAGTTTTTCAAGATACATAAGCTAAAGAGTTAAAAACGAGACCCACTAATAAGATTCATCCTGTGGTCTTGGTTCGAGTCTACCAGGTTTCATTTGAAACCTTTGTTTCTCTGAGCAAGGTACTTAAGACGGTGCTTGCTGATCCCCCATGAAAAGGGGCATTTCTGTTCGACATACTTACCTGGCCAAAAAAAAAAAATGGCTTGTATTCACAAATACTTTTGCCTGCATGTTCTTCTATTCTCCACCTGTGCTTGACTTGCTGAGGAGATTAACTGGTTCAGTTTTGAGTACCCTCAGAATGCCCTCCATAGCTTTCCCTCCCAGATTCCCCCACCTCCACAACAAAATGTCCTTCAGCAAATACCTGGTTAAGAGCAATGAAAAAAGCTAAATAAATAATAAAAATACTAAGAACACTTAAGTTGTGCTTTACTAAGCACCAGTTCCACAGCAGCCATTAAAATAAAGTCATGAAAGTCTTCTACAACATACCTGTTTTCTTACAAATACACAAAGTTATTTAATAAAAGAATTTCCTCATCAAACACCAAGATCAGTCCTGGCTTTGTTCATTGTTCATTTTCTTCTTGGCATAAATGTAGTTGAAAGATTTCAAATCAATAAAAACACAACAAAGAAATCTCTAGTACAGGGTTGAGTAATTCTGGAAAAAAATGTCATTATACTTCTTCAGGAAAGAATACCCATTTGCAATCGTATGCCAGGAACACACAAAACACACAGTACACTAAACACAAGATATGCTAGACTACAGACACTGATACAAGACTAGTCATTGTGGTTTGACAAGACAATTCCAACACTACAAGACAGCCAGAAGGAGCAAGATCAAAGATGTCAGCCTGCTCTCTCATCCGGGAGTGAGATACCAATTAACAGGCTGATACTAGCCTAGAAATAAGAGTAGCAGGACACTTATATAAGACCTGAACCCTAGAGTTAAAATGAAGAGATCCAACTGGATGAAGTCACTCGCAAATAATGAAAATGCTCAATGGACAACCTGTTGGATGTCATGAAAATGTAAATTAGATGGAAGCCTACCAGGTGGGCACAATGTATAAACCTGAACTGGGCGTGGGCTGAAAACGAAAAAAATATATACCCGAAATAATGGGTGGTGACTGTCAGAATAAGACCTCGTTACCTTCCCAAAATCAAACGCCACCCATTCTGGTAATTACTACTATGATTAAAAAAATGTAGTAAGCTACTGTTTACTTAGTGTTTTTTGGAACCTACATATTTATTTCCCCCTTCAAATATGTGAAACTCTTTAGGGGGGGGATACAAATCTTGGTGGGAGAAATATGTATGCCTTAATTAAATAACTACTCTGTCTTGGTCAATACATACGTATATAGTTTCACCTGTAGTGATACTTCAAAAAGTTAGTTCCTCCTGGGGAGGAATACAGTTGCACAGTAAAAGTGAGCATTAACAACTGCAAGATAGCGGTTTTAATTTTTTTCATTTTTAGGTAGGCGAGCTTAGTGGTCCTGCTTAGACACAAAACGGGAAGCTAGATTTAACCGTGACGCACTAAAAACGTAACGCTTATTACAACAAAATATAACATTTAAACGCATATTTGCAAAACAACCAGTACTTCTAACAGGCACTCCACAACCACCTGCGCAGCATAAAGAATATTTACACGGGGTCATCAGTTAAAGGCCCCTGCGTTCGAGGTATGCCGGAACGTTGACACTTCACAAACTTTTCCACCCGGAGAGCATACGGCAATCCACCCCACTTTCTTTTTTCCTTCAACAACTCAGAATTTTCTCAAAAAAATCCCCACAACTACATCTTTAAAAAAGTAAATACACTCCATTACATTTGTTCAACAAAACTGGCGACAGTTCTACCGTTATCTGAACATATGCTAGCTGCAATTTAATAAAACAAAACACCGATCTACTTCGCAATCAGACTATTAAAGTACTTACCCACCTCGCCTTCCTGTACTATACTCCCAACTATATAACTCAATACATTTCCAGCAGATGCTGCCAAAATTTTCGCGCACGCTCATTACGGCCAATGACCCATCACCCATCATGGAGTACGACACACGACTTCTATGACGCAATATGTTGGTACTTCCCAGTGTTTTGCGGCTCCGATGTATGTGTAGCTTTTTATGAATATATTTGTGACTACCATAAGGATGATTTCATTTTCGCTCTGTGGATGAGTTTATGATATCAGGTTGCACATCAGTAAATCTAGGGGGCAAACAAATATTACATTGTAATAAGATAGACTGACAACTACTTGCAGTAAAAAAGCGAAGCATAAAAAGCAAATATGTTAAAAATTATTTACGTTTAGTTTTGAAGAAATACAATTATGTGTATAGTGAATTTAATATTTAAAGAACTGTCTGTAGTTGTAAGATTAATTATAGTAGAAGTAAAAAGTATGGAAGGGGTGAAGAAAAAGAAGGGTCAGTAGAGAAGCAGACGATAATTATATTTTAGGAAAGAAACAAGTTAGATTCGGGAATTACTGGGAAACAGCAGAGATTTGTAGGACAGCTGGAGGAGGAAGGAGCGAATGTAGAATAAATGGAATGGAGAGGAAATGAGGCGCTTTGTCTTTAGATTAAATCTAATGAGATACCACACAATGCCGTCCGAGATTCCTATCAATGCACTGCTTATTTACATGCATATATATATTTAACTTTTTCTCAGCTTATCTATATGTATTGGAGGGTAGGTGGACTCACATGATCTCTTTTTAGCCATCATCAAGTTAAATACCATACAGAAGTACAGCTTACCAATACACGATGAATACAGTTACTTTTTTCTTAGGTGCTTTTTATCCTAGGATCATAGGAGGTTACTAGGCTAATGGCCCTGGGATCCTTACAAGCCTAGCCTAGGGTTTATCCCCAAAAAGAAACCTCAGTCAGAATCTGTCGGCCCTGTCAATGAGGAACACAGGTGAACCCCCTGGGACAAATTTGTGTTTTCCCATCCACTCATCAAGGTTGAGCTAGAAGAGGGTCAGCGAGGTACTCTGTTTGACATGTATGGGAAGTCTGTTGCAGAGACAAACCTGTCTCTCCAGCAGGTTTTGTTTTCTTTTGGTGGTGGGTTTGCCCCTCTGCCTGCAAACCATCAAACCTCCTTCAAATGGATTTGAATTTGGCCCCTTATTCCCCTGTACTAGTTATCCACTATATTGGGCAAGAGGCATTTAGAGGAGTTTTCATCCAGGCAGCCATGAGGAGTGTTTGTACATTTGCTCATATTTCAATTCAGCTGAGCTGTGAGAGTATATTGGATAGGCCTCAACTCCCTATCCTAGGTGGTGGAACAAGCAGCCCAGTGCTCTCTCCTTGCATCTTGTGCTGAGAACTATCACCAGAGCAGCTTGGTAGCAACCCCCCCCCCTCTTTTGGAGCGGCTCCCACCATGTGAATGATTGTGGCATTACATCCCAGTCTGTTCCCCCTTCTAGGACAGGCACACCTGTCTTCCCTTTGCCACTTCAGCAGATACCCAGTGTGCTAATCAAACTTGGGTCTTTATCCCTATACACCAACAGAGCTGTCTGTCAATACAGTATTTTTAAACATAACTCTATACCTACAATTACAAAGAGATAAAATGTGGTGAGAGAGATTAATGCAATTACAATGTTAGCAAGAGCTGTATTTGGATATACAACTGAAGAAATCAAAGTTATGGGGACTTCCAAGATGGCTGCTCACTGAGCAACAGCTTAATGTCAGCTCTCTCAGTGTGAAAACAGAGACTCAGAGAAGAGAGCCAGTGAACTTGTATTTTTGGGTAAATTTCAGTAACTGGCTAGTAAGTGCATTGCCTAGATGCCAGCAAAAAAAGAAATTCAGAGAACCTGAAAGAAAATTAAGCACAAAAGTTGAGAAGAAAACACTGACCGACAAGAATTTTGCAGCTGTTCAGCAAAAAGCAGTGCAAGCTCTAGCTTTGGTGTAAGTCATGACTTCCATTAATCTAGAGGAAAAAGTAAGCCAAATGTACTCAGAGCTGATTTAAATAAACAAAACACCAAAGTAGTATATCAACTCAAATAACAAAAGATGGAAAAAATCAAGAAGCTTCAAATAGATATTAAGATGAGGTGAAAAAACAGCAAAAATCAGAGGTCGAAATAAAGAAAAGGCTGGCTGAGTATAAGACTGCTGAAGAAGAGATTTTTCAAAATATAATAAGAGTAAGAGTTCAGAACATGTATGGAAAACCTGAGATTTTCTGCTGTACCAGAGAAGCTGGAAGGAACAGACTGTGTTAACTTTATGAAAGCACAAATAAGGAACTGGACTGGTATTCCACGGTACAAATTGTTAATTGAAAGGGCACATCATGTGTATGTCCCAAACCTGACCATGAGAAAGCAGCCTAGACCTTAAGTAATAAAGTGGAATCCTACCAGCATGAAGAGTCGATTCTGATAAAACTGTGGCAGAAGGACAAAATACTAAAAGTGAGAGATAGTAGAATATTTGTGGAAAATGATTACTGACTATACATCAGGCAGAAGAGGAGTACATTTCTAGTAATCAGGGAATGTCGAGAAGCAGGCATGAGATTCAAGCTGCTGTATCCAACTATTTTCAGAATATTCTTTCTTGGAGAGTCAAAATCATTTTTTAATGTAGAACATGCTAAGTTGGAAATACAAAAACTTGTACAGCAAAAAGTGAGCTATTAAATAGAAGTAGATTCTGCTTCTTGTTTTTCTGGTAATAAAGCCTGTAGAGAGACCATGCCAGTGAAACCTTTTCCAATATTTCAAAAGAAAATGCTTAGGAGACAGAAAAAAAGCACAAGAGTTGAATAGAAAAAAAGGAGTACATTGGAAATGACGTAGATACTGGATTTGGGATATGGAAATCGATAGGAAGAAAACCAGCAACTCAAAAATTGACAAATAAATATGGGATTACAAAGCATTAATTATATATATGTGTAACATGACAGAACAAGAAACCCTGGAAATATTGGACTTATTTGACTTTGTTAAATGTCTCATGGACTCCAAAGCATATGCCCTACTGTGTGTCATTAATGTTTGGAATAGGAGAGGGAAAGAGGAAGGAAAGAATTAACTACAAGTAAAACAAAATTTTGTTCTAAACAGTAGTATTTTTTATAATGCATGATATAACCTGCATACTATAGAGTAAAGCTTTTTCAGTTATTTCCAAGTGTAATAGGGATACTAAAGTAAATAGGTGCCCCCATTTTTTCATTCTTTCTTTCTCCTTGTCCTGATTTAAGAAATGTAGCCACTGCAATTTAAAAAGAGAAGGAAAGTCTGGACAAAAGAGCATGATATAATAAAAACTGGTATGCTTTTGCTTACTGTTGAATAGGGGAATGACTGGATTAAGGCTCTTGGCTTGAGCTAGTAACAAGTTTTAAGGGGAAGCAGATAAATTAAAAAAAATAACACTGACTATAATAGACAGTTTTCCTGTAGCAAATAAATGAGACAAAACTGTGTCAGAAGGACAAAATACTAAAAGTGGGAGACAGTGGAGTCATTGTGGAAAATGATTATTCATTGTACAACAGGCAGAAGATGAGTAAAGTAGAGGCAACTGTGTATCTGGTTTTCATGTCTCTACAGAGACAATTTGATAAGGGTTAATAAAAACAGAATACTTCTTTCTTTCAATGTCTAGGAGATAATATTTTTGAAAGATGCAATTTTTTTTAATTTGGGAGAGGAATAAAGATATGACAAAACAGACATCACTTAGTGGAAGTAGAAGCACGGACTGTACTATGTGTCCTAGCATGGATAACATTACTTACAGGTTAATCCAAGTCTATGTTTGTGGGTGTCAGTCTAGGACAATTATTCCAATTAAGAGGGTTAAACTTCAATATTTGAAGATGTGCACAGTTTTGTGTGTATTAAGTTAATAGGTTTTGGAAGTGTTCTGGGGTTATGCTTCTTTTTTTAAGGTTTTTACTAAAACAAAAAGTTTTGTAAGATGTGACATACTTTCAAATGGATATGACAAGAAGCAGCTGTATAATAGATCAGTCTGACAAACAGCATATGCATGTGTCACAAAAGCTGAAACTAGACATTAAAAAAGAGCTGTTACACATAACAGGTGGGAATAATAACTTCTAAGCATAATCCTTGACCAAACCAGTCCTAGCTAATACACTGCACAGGCTGTATAGGAATTGTCACTGTCCAGCAATATCACCCAAGTCTGAAGTCCATCCTTGAAAGGACCAAGAGTGTGGAGTCCAAATAAATATGTATGTGTAATCCAGTAAAGTTAACATAAGCTAAGACGTGCAGTTTGTTGAATCAGACTATAGGGATAACTGAGTGTCCATGTACACTCACCTGAAGTAGGTAGCTGTATTGGCACATACTCTGTACTAGAGGATGTGGCTCCATAGAACTCCCAACAACACCTGTACCACTAGTATATACTACAGCCCATAATAATGAGCAACCAGTTTATCATTTTTTTTAGTCCAGAATAACTGCTAATACATAGCTTGTCACCATCCTCCCCCAGCCCCATCCCCACTGAAACAGGGCAAACTGTTTGCTTTGCTTTCTTTTTCAGACTACTCCCTCCTCTTTTTCTTCCTTTACTACAGCATCATGCAGCTAACATTCAAAATGCTTTACAACGCATGTAAATCTCTGCTTACTCTCCTTGGGCTTGTCGACTGCTCACTGTACTTATTTTCTCCCTCACAGCTTCTGTTTTACATTGTTCAACTCATACAGTTACCTCTGGAAACCTTCTTACTATTTGCCATAGCCAAAGTGTACTGATTTTTTTCTGAACACTGTTACTTTGCTGATTGGGCCCCACTCTATTCACCCTTGCTACATTCAGATTCACTCCTCTCCCCTACCCTACCCCCCAGTTCCCATCCATGTCTCCTACTCTACATTTAAAATATCCTAACTTCACCCCTACATTTTCTCCAACCTATCTCTGCATCAAATCAATCAGAACATAACCCAATCACAATTGTCCTACAATTAACATATCTTGACTTGTTTATTTAAGGTGCTGTATCCAACTTTTCCTTTTAGAGGTTATACTGCAGTAACTAGAACTACTTTTGTCCAATAACATTTTTACAGTGCAAACTAATGTCTTCAACAAAATCTTACTTGCATATTATAAAAAATGTCTCTGCCTCAATCCCTATTTGTCTGCCTCCTCAGCATATTAGCAGTCTCTACCAATGAAATAAATGTAATTAATAGTCCTACAAACCCATACTTGCTACACCAACAGTTACCAAGTCTATCAATCACCACAGCACCCACACTGTACCAGCAAACCTTCTTATATCTTTTCCATTACAGGTATCTTAAATCTAAGTATGCTACCATACAAAATCCAACAAAACTAAAGCACAAATTCATTTGGGTATGTGTACTTTCCTTGATAAAGGAAGCCACTGTGGTGCAGTGGTAGCATTGTTGCCTCACAGCAAGAGGTTCTCCTGTTCGATTCTCGGCTGGAGTGCCTTCTGTGTGGAGTCTGTATGTCCTCTCCTTGGTTGAGTGGCATTTGAAAGACATGTGTGAATGGGTGTTCCTTCGTTGAAGGCTGGGAGTTGGGCTAGCACCTCGGCACCGTAAAAATCTACTGCCAATCATTAGCGGACCGGAGTTCCACTGTGGTGACCCCTAACTGGGAAAAGCCAAAAGAAGAACAACTTTCCTTCATAAAATTTCCACCCAAAAATCAGTGAAGACATTCGTCCAAAACCTGAACCCGCACAAAAGCAAACCCCTCCACACTAACAGCACAGTATTAAATGAACCATTCCCATTTCCCCTCTCATCCCCCAGTTCCAGCCTTCTCTTACTACATATCAATCTTAGAAGTATATCCAATAAAAACCAAGACATACATGCTTGCATTGCCGCATATTCCCCAGACCTAATCGTAGCTGCAGAAACACGACTGAAAAAAAGACATAAATGACAATGAAATGATGCCACCTGGTTTCAGTATAATAAGACTTGACAGGAAGAATAAGTGAGCAGATGGCAAAGCCACCATATACAAGAATTCCCTGAATATAACCAGATATGTACAGAAGATACCACAGTTTAATAATGCAGAACACCTTGTATCACATCTTAAAATCATTAATAGGAAAACGCTTTGTGAAGCAGCCATATATATCCCACCAGGTAAAACATTATCACTGTGGAAAATATCCTAAACTGGATATCCTACCATATACAACATAAAACAATAATACTAGGAGACCAAAATATAGACTGGCAGATTACTAATAGCAACATCCATTCAGATTTCATAAACCTGTATGGCTTTACACTTTTAATTACATCAGTTACTAGAGTCCACAAAAGTACTAGTAGGCAATCAATCTTAGAGTGGATTCTTACTGTTACACCCAACAAAATTAGGCCAGCCTGTAACCTTCCAGACAGCATAAATGACCATCAACCTACTTACACTCTTAGAAGTTACAATATCCATATATATTATATGTACATATAATTTACAGCCAAGTTTGGAACTCAAAAATCTTTGACAAACACACATATTAAATTCTTAAGAGAATATAACTGGAAAGTACTAAAATCTATGACCTTAGACTCTGCTGTCTCACATTTCAATGAGGTATTCCTAAACATACTCAGTAACCTTGCCCTATTATGTACCTAAAGGGTCAAATCCAAGCCTGCACCATGGCTAACAAAAGAAACTAAGAAACTGATGCTGAAGCATGACAAAGCCTGGAAACACATTTCAACTTTTCTGGCAAGTAAGGAATAGGGCAAAATACCAAGTAAAACATTACAAGCAAACATATTATAACATCCTCCAAAATAAACATAAAATCAAACCAAAACTCTTCTGGACATCCATAAACAAACTTTTACATCCAGGTCAAATCATCACCTCCCACCCCTACATCCAACAGTAATACCGTTTCAATTCCCGCACAGTTGAACAACTATTTTATACAGACTATACCATCCCTCAGAAACAATTCTTCCACTACCCTCTCATTGCCAGCAGCCTCTGCTAAATATCCTCAGCTGTTTGACTTCAGCCCAGTGCCCAGCTCCACCAATAAAAAAAACCTCCTTCATAAGCTAAAACCAACCACCCAGGCTGTTTGACTAACTCCCATTAAACTACTTAAAATGGCTGCAGATCCTATTGCTTTTCCAATCCCTGCATTGATAAATAGATCTATATCTGAAAAATACATTACTTCCATCTAGAAAACAATCCATTGCTATACCTTTACACAAATGTGGCACACCTACAGAGTTTAATAACTACAGGCCTATTGCAGTCCTCTCCCCCATTAAAAATACTTGTGATATGTACTCATTCATAGCTACTACATCACCAAAATTCAAATAATCTGCTCTCAGAAACACAGCATGGTGTCAGACCCCACCACAGTACAAACACAGGTCTATATTATATTACCGCACGCTTACAAAAGCGAACGATAAATAATCGACCACATGTAAGCAAAAGCTTACAATGTCGAAACCTCAGAACAGAGATTTTTTTCCAAGGGGGAAAAAAATCGCTGTTCCAAAATAAAAAAAAAAACTTTAAAACATTACATAATGTGAGGGGCTTTGCCCCCACAACCACATCCCCCCACACCCCCCTACTTAAATATACCAACTCTGAGATCGCACTATAGTGCCGAAAACGGCAAAGGAACGAAAGTGGCCAAGCAAATTCTTTCCCAGGGAAAAAATTCGCTGAAAAGCCGCTTCGCTATTTTGCCTTTTCACTCTTTTCAGTTCGATCAAGATGCATTTGACAAACTGCGTCTGCAATCTGGTAGTAGGAACCCTGCAAACACTGCCCTCCTTCACTTCACTAACACTATAAATCAGCATAGGAACTATGGTAACCTGGTGTCAACTTTGTTCCTAAACTGATCCAAAGCTTTCAACACTTCATTATACTAACATTTACTTCCTGAACACTTTTCTGTAGATCTTCTGCAATCCTCCCTTAAACCATTCCTTAGTTATCTATCTAGAAGGCAACAAGTAGTCAAATGGCAACAGGACCTCTCTTCCAGTTACTACAAATGTCTCTCAGGGACCCTTCTTTTTAATAGTTTTATAAACAAGCTTCACACTGCCATGCACCAAGGAAATATAGTACAATATGAAGATGATGTGACTTTAATATGTATAGCCCCCACAACATCCAGACTACAAGAAACTATGAAAAATTCTTTCTCTTCAATCAAAACCTGGCTAAAAAATTCAAACCTACTCCTTAATCCCAATAAAAACACTGATGTTGTTCACCTCAAAACATTATCTCCATTAAAACCAATCATTCTTAGTTACATGAGCAAATAATTCTAGATTTTAAGTAGTACCACAAGCTAAATTACTGGGCATTGTAATAGACAGTCTTACATTTGATCAACATATTTTTCAAACAATTAAAAAGACCCACCATACAATTGGCTCCCTTTACAGGGCATAACAGTACCTTACAGACCCAGCAAGAAAAGCCCTGTACTCATCCTGTTTGCTTCCAACCATTTTATATGCATCACCTATCTTTACAAACCTAAGCTCTATACTAAAATTCAAACTAGCCTCCTGTTACAACAAAGTAGCTAAATTTGCTACCAACACTGCACACCGACTTCACCACTGCCAAGCCTTTAAGTAGCTAAAGTTGCTAGAGCTTAACAACTACATAACATACTCTCAGCTAGTGATGCCATACAAACTGATATGTTTTCCTAAACAAAGTCCTGCATTATAAAACATATTATTGCCCTACACCCCCCACAAGGGACCTTCATTCTGGTGATAAATTTGTACTAAGCACTACTAAAACAAATAATTAATCAGGGGATTCGCTATACTCCTGTTACATCTCCAAGCACTGTAAAACCAGCCATACACATGTAAAAATTATTAACAAAATTCTCAGCTATACATTTCAGCTCAAACAATGCCTTACCCAATCTTGGCCATGAGTATGTTCATCACCAGGTTAAGACCTTTAGTAAAAGCACAAACTTCTTATTGCTTATTACAAACTTTTTGCCCTCCCCTACTTGGATCATTACACCCATAACAGCTTTCCCTCCTGCACTTGAATTAATACATCCCTTTCAACCCCCCTTAAACAACACTTCTCATCTTGGTCTTTTTCCAGCTGCCTCACCTACCACTCTACCCCTCTCATGCATTTCCTGTATACCTAAGTTATAAACCTTCTAGATGCACCAATTTGGAACAGGCAGCCTAAATAGAAACAATCCTATACCCTGCTCATTGTCATGTGCTATTACCACTATCCTCCTATACAATGCTAATATCTTCCATACCCTCTTACATTATTTTATAACTTACTTCAATATGGCTCACCAACTCAGTACAAACCTATACAATACCAAAACCTCACTTCATACATAATTTTATAAGTAATTTCATTATCTTTGTTGAACTTCTTGCAAACCTTTCTTTACTGAAATGAAAAAACACTAAACTTCTGTGTAATAAAGTTTCCCTTCTGTAGATCAGTCCATTTACTTCTGCAAAATTTTACAGCTGGAACAACTGTATAGACTTACAATTGTTAATGTAAATACTTTACTGTATATACCTGTCTTTTAATTATGTTTGTTGTTTCATGATAAATGTAACTGTCATTTTTCTGAGAACTGTCTGAAATTCACTTGTTAGTATTAATGTACTGGGGTGGAGCTTTTCTCCCTTGCCTCCGCTGAAAATGGACTCTGTCCAGTCTGACTTTCTTGGTCAACAAAGACAAATAAATCAATAAATAATGACAGCAGTTTCTACATTATCTTTAAATGTGAATGGTCTCACAGATATATACAAAAAGAAATAGTAGTAGACTATAGTAAAAAAATGCAGAGTGCAAACTACTATACTGTATAATATGCTATACTACAGGAGACACGTTTGGAAAGAATTGAGCATGTGAAATTGATAAAGAAAGGATTTCAGGATGGTTGTTCAGCAGAATATCTGGGATAAAGGAGAATGGGGTACTTATAATAATTGCAAGAGGAGCTCCAATAGTGGTAGAAGAGGAAAAAAAAGATAGCAGATTTGTAGTACTAAGGGGCTACTTGCAAGGGAGGAGGATTACACTGGCATGTATTTGTATTCCACCCAAAACTGCTATAATTGAGCTTAAGAAAATTCTGGGAGAAATAATCATCCTTCAGCAGGTAATATTACTTATAAGTGGAGACTGGAATTTTATTTCCAGCAGTGAGGATATATCTGGAGTGCCTACAAGGGAAAATATAACAAAATTAGATTAAACAAAATTAGATTAAAAGTAGATTGTCTTAAGAAATTTATGAAAATGTTTGGCATGGAAGATGTGAATTCTGTAGCAGGAGTTTGGAGTGAATTTACATCTTATTCCCCAAGGTACAAAAACTGGGCTAGACTAGACAGAAGTTATATTTCACAGGAACATATGCATTAAACTGAAAGTTTTGATACGCATTTGATAACTTTTCCAGAGCATGTGCCAGTAATAGCTAAAATAAAAATGCAGGGTAATGAAACAAAAATGAGACACTGTTGCTTTCCCACCTATCTGTTAAAAAGAGAGGAATTTAAGGAATGATAGTGGAAATTATTCAGGAATTATTAGGGAAGATAGAACTTTTGTCTGAAAACATAGTTTGGAAGTGGGATAAAATTAAAGTGGAGTTTAAAATAAGGTGGAAAAAGAAATAGAGATATGGTTAAATAACAATAATTACTTAGAGGGGCTAACAACAGTTAAAGTATTACAGAATGGGGGGGGGAGATTCTCACAGAACAAGAAGAGAAGCAATTATGTATTGCTAAACAGAAACTAAGAGATTACCTCAATAATATGAATAAGTTTAGAAAGTCTGCTGTTAAGCAACTTTTTTTTTTTTTTTTTTTATAATAACTCCAGAGTACAGAAACGTTTAGCACAATGACTCAGGCAACAGAAAGTAGAAAGGGTTGTTGCCAAACTTAGGGAGCCTATAACAAGATAACCAAAGACCCTGTAGAGGTACTACAAATATTCCGAAAGTTTATGAAAATTTACATAAAGCAGAGAAATATGGAAATCAAGAATATGTACAAATGGAAATGTTTATGGGATAATTAAATATGCCAAGATTATAGGTAGATAAAGCTCAATCACTAAAAGTTAGGGTAGCGGGAGATGAAATAAAAATGGTGATGTATAACCAATCTACAGTAAAATCCCCAGGAATAGATTATATTCCTGTGGAAATTTGGAAGCTAAGAGGGAAGAAACTGATAAAAATCTGGAAAGTTTTGTTTAACAGTATTTTAAAAAGAGAAGATGACCCAACATCCTGGAAGAAAGCAGTGGTGACTGTAATACCTAGATATGGTAAAAACCCGTCAGATCCTGCTTCATATAGGCCCGTTTCAATTCTAAACCATGATTATAAAGTGTTTATATCTAAAATGGCTAAAATAATGGAAAAGCTAATGCCAAAATTGATAGATATGGATCAACGTGGTTTTGTGGAGCAGAGGCAAGCATTTGACAACATTAAAAGAACAATAATGATCCAGAGAAAAGCAGAATGCAAAATAATATCACTGTTGTTGGTGGGTCTTGATTCAGAGAAAACATTCAACAGAGTAAGCTGTGATTTTATGAGTAGGGCAATGGATTCATTTTCATTCTCTGATAAAAGTCTAAGGACTTTTAGGAGGATGCATGATGGATCCGAGGCGAAAATTAATGTGGGTGTGTTGCTCTCTGATAAGTTCTGTTTGAGCAGAGGAACAAGGCAGGAGTGTCCAATTTCCCCTTTGTTATTTGCATTATATTTAGAACCATTGGCAAAGAAAATAAGGAACTCAGAAATTCAAGGATATAATTGGTATGGTAGTCAAGAAAAGCTGGTTTTATTTGCAGATGATATTATTTTATACCCGATAAAACCAGAAAAGGACATTTCAGTGTTGTGGAACATTTTGAGAAAATTTCAAGTCTTTTGGGGATACAAAATTAATGAAGATAAAACAAAGACAATAGCTGTACCCACACACAAATTGTTTCAGCAATACCCATATTTATGGGGACATGATAAAATGAAGTACTTAGGAGTATGGATTAAAGGTGATGCTGTTATAGCAGCTAAGGATATATGGGATGAGACTAAACAAAGGTTAATACAAAAACTGAGAAATTGGAAGCTCTGTTTTATAGATATGGATAGGAAGATAAAATCAGTCAAACTGTGTTTGGTCTGTTTAGTTTTACACATGTCAGACATATTTTATTAACTAGAAGAGAAGTTGTGGATAGCAATTAATAAAGAGTTGAAGGATTTTATCTGGAAGGGGAAGACAGCAAGAGTCAATTAGGTAAGGTAATCCTACCAATAGACCAAGGTGGTTTGGGATTACCTGATTTCAAGGGGTATTTCAAAGCTGCACAGTTAAGGCTCCTATACATAGTACAAGCACAAAGCTATAATTCAGAGTGGAAAAGGATGATGATGAAACAGGGGGAAGCTTAAGAAACAAGGAGATACTGGTATTTGGGATGCAGATCCTTGAAGAGAATACCAATAACCATACAGAATGTTATATTCATAAAGTAGCAGAAAGTATTCTAAGAACTAAACCCAAACAGGAAAGGAGAAAACAAATTCTGCTGATAGGGATGACTGCAATAAGGGATACAGACAATAGACAAGAGGGGACTGGAATTCACTGGAGAAAAGTGGCAAAGGAAGCAAGGTATTGGGAGCAAATAGTTAGAGAGGGAAGAATAATAGAATGGCAAGAGGCCAGGAATTTATTTGGACTGCAGGCTAGAGATTGCTTCCCTATCAAGGATTGATATCAGAGTATAGGCAAAGAGAAAGGAATAGGGGATCCTAAGTGAAAGACTAGCAGTGGTAGAGTTTTTGGTAGAATCTAGAGCAGAAGCTGCTGTTAAAAAGGAATAATTAGTAGACCATATAAAATATTGCATGATAACTATAAGAATCAATTGGGAGACGTTAGAAAGGATTGGGAAGAGAGATTGGATAAGCAATTCACAAAGAAACAATGGGAGGATATATGCATGTCTCCCAAATATGCAAGAAAATGTAGAAGATTTAGGATCGTTGCTTGGAAGTGTTTACATAGGTATTTTTGTACCGCACATAGACTTCAAAGATTTTTTTCCTTGGGTAGACAGCAAATGTTGGAGATGTGATGCAGAAGAAAGAGGTGTAATGAGTTGGCAGATATTAAAAATTCCCAACAGACTACTCTATTAGAGATACTGGGTGAGCAAATTGACATAACTAAGTAAGTGATTTTTTTGAACTATGATACAGAATCGGAATAGCCTAGACATATTAAGGACTTGCTGAGTCTAATTACAGTGGGCTACCAAAAAAGCAATTATTAGAAAATGGAAATTAATGTCTAAAATATACTAGAAGTGGTGACTATAGTAACAGAAATAAAACAACTGGAAATGGGATATTTGGAAAAGGGTAGGAGCAAATTGCATAGAAAAATAAATAAATAGGAACTGTGGGAACAATGCATGCAGAATAATGATTTGGAGGAAGAATGAGGTTTACAAAAAGCAAAATATAAAGGAGCTATGTAATGTTTCACAATGACTGTACAGATTATAAGTGATGTATAATATTTGCAACTAAAATATATTAATGTGGTTTGTTTTCGTTTATATAAATATATGATTGCCTATGTCATAAGTGATAATTTAATAAAGATGTTTCTTGTTTTTTAAAAAATGGAAATTTTTGGAACAATTCATGCAAAAAAAATGTTTGGAGGAGGAGTGAGATAGACAGTCACTAAATAATTTATATAATGTTGCTTAGATTATATGATATATAACAATATATGTGATGTAGAGTACTTTTAAATGTACATTTGTTAATATGGTTTGATTGCTTTTATATAAATGTAAGTTTGCCTATGTCAAAAGTGATAACTCAGTAAAGGTGTTAAAAAATGAAAAAGAAAAATCAAAGTTATGATATTAGTGACATTCAACCCACTATGTTAGCAACTTATATTATGTCTTGGTTACTCTAACATAAGGACTTTAGAAATAATTTCATAATGAGTGCCATCTTATTGCTTGTTTGTTTACTTAGTAAACCAGGAATGTCCATTTCGGAAACCCATTTTCAGTGGACTCCAGTTTACATAAAAAAACAAGACCCAGCCACATAATACTATGGCAATAGGTCAGTACTGAGCAAAAGTAACTGTTAGAAACTTGGAGAGGTACTAGGATTGTATAAGTAGTGACATACATATACATCTACATCTACAGATGGGTATACCTGATAACGCCGAAAGCTGGAAATGCCGATGACAAGAACACCGACACCGGAAGATCGACAATGGAGATAACCGACAGTTGAAAATCCCAATGCTGACAACACTGACAATGTCAAACGAGCGCTAGTGTGTAAGTATGCGGTAGTGATGGACGGCAGGGTTAGGGTGCGGGTAAGGTAAGTGCGATAGTGATGGACTTTAAGGTTAGGGTGCGAGTAAGGTAAGTGTGCAATAGTGACGGACTTTAGGGTTAGGGGCTGATTAAGTGAGTTAGGGTTATTGCGCGGGTCAGGTGAGTGTGCGATAGTGACAGACTTTAGGGTTAGGGGCGGGTTAAGTGAGTTAAGGTTATGGCGCGGGTTAGATGAGTGTCCGATAGTGACGGACCTTAGGGTTAGGGTTTGGGTTAAGGTTAGTACATAGTTGTGTTTGTAAGGTTTAGTGTAGGTTTGTAAGGTTTTTGGTGTGCTTGTGTTGTGTGTGTGTGGGGATTTGTTTTGTTCGTTGACTGTCCGGATTGTGGTTTGTCGGGCATGTGACGTTTTGTGTTTTTGAACTTTCGGTTTTGTGGTGTCGGTGATTTCGTTGTCAGTGTTTTTGCATGTCAGTGTTTTCAGGTAGACCCCTACACATACATATACATATACATGATTCTACAAATGATAAAGGTTGTGTTGCCTAAACAATTAAGTGTGTATGCAGCAGGTGTTTACATACAAAGAGTGTATCTCTGTTTTAGAAGTTTGAGACCTGATATTACACTTTGAAAGGGAATTTTTGATTTCAAACAAATCAATCTACAGCAATCAATTTGTTAGCTCCTTAGCACAGAGAGATAAATTCCTGATTATGATCCAGACTACCGTGTATCAAATAGAAACCAGAGCACTGGAGAAGCTGGCAGAGGATAATGGGAGTGAGTGGTCAACACTTTACCTCCCATCTAGGGGAGGATTTCAGCTTGGTTTATTGTTAGACTAGCATCATGAAAAAGCCAGGTGTCCATGCAAGTAAAGAGTATGGGCCAGGAATGAGAGCCCACAGAGCACTGGAGAGCAGATACTACCTGTAAGGGACCAGGTCTTTGAGACCTCTACTTTCTCAGGCTGCCATGGAGGATTTACAGCATAAAAAGCTCTGGTGGGCTGCCTAGATGATGGCCTCCCAAGGGTGGCGTTCACCCAATGGGATGATTTGGGCAGTTAGGTCATTGGAAGGCTGGTGTTGCCTGCAGGGAAAGGAAAGTTGCCCTAGAAAGAACAGCACCATAACCCCAGGATATTCAGAGTCCCGACAGATTTTCTCAACCAGCAGCTGCTTAAAGCACAAAAGTAGAAATAGCTACTGCAATCCATGGTAGGGCAGGAAATTGGCTCAAGAATGGGCAACACACTTGCTCTCCACTGAGGGCATTAGAAGTCCTGAAAGATTTTCTCTGCCAGCAGCTACTTAAAGGCCAAAGCAGAATTAAAAGCTGTATCTCTGGAAGCATGCAAGCTTACTAGAGAGTTTAAAACTAAATCCATATGGTAGAACTGCCACATCAATAAACTGTATGAGAAAAAGTAAAAAGCTGTTGGTCATCTCTAAAATATATCTATTTCATCATTATTAAAAAAGTTTAAAAATGGTAAGTCTTTCAAATTTACTTTTAGAAATTGCAAGACCAGTTGTGAACTTAATATTACAACTAATTCAAAAGACAACCATAAGGCCTTCTTCAGCTATTTCAGGAAGCTTAGAAGTAACCATCAAATGTTTACTGAACCTATCGTGTAATTGTACCTTCTTTGACTCCAAGAACATTGCTAATATTCTTTGGCTTCAGCATCACCACAGTCACCATCCCAGCTGCCCCCCATTCTCTGTCAAAAGTCTCCCCCTGAAATCACTGTGTCCCAAGTCCTTTTGGCACATTCCAAAATGAAAAATAACCAGTTTCTTGGTTCCTGACCAAATCTGTTGATGTCTGCTGAGAAGTGCTAAGTCTCATCTAGTAAAACCCCTCAAACTCTTCAGCCTGAGTCCCTCCATTGGTTACATCCTAATGTGTGGTGAACAGTTATTGTTGTGGCCTTGCATAAAAGTTACTGTTCCTGGGAATTAAAGGCCTGTTGGCCCCATTAGTATTAGTTGCAAGTTTGTAGAATGTATTATAGATGAAATAATAAACAATGATACAGGTGACTTTATATCTCTGGATCTACGCTACTTTGCCTTTGTAAAGGGCATATAATACCTGCTCAACCTAGACGAGTTTTTGAAAGGATCGCTGAAGACATTAATAAGGGGCATAAGGTTCATAGGTGTGTACTAGGCTAATGGCCCTGGAGCCTTTACAAGCCTAGCTCATAAGGTACACATTAGCTACCTGGATATTGCACAGGCCTTAAACAGGGTCTTCTATGCTGGGATAGGAAACAGACTCTCACAACTCTTCATTAACCCATACATAGTTCGCTAGATAGGTAACTGGCTATTTGATAGGACCCATGTCATTAAGGTCAGGGGTGTTTGCTCCAGACAAAAAAGCACCACTAACAGAGTTAACTTCAGGGATGCCTGAAGAAGCACTTGTATTCTGTCTTAAAGTAAGTGCTAGCAGTTTGTTTGAGTTAAATAAAATGTTATATTTATAGGCTTTATTTGGCATTCTGTTCTGTTCCACTGTACAGTTAATTGCTAGTTTAAATGTTTTATTCTATGCATGGCTTTGCCTTCCACATGGATGTCTTTTGGAGTTTTCAAATCACCAGTTGAATCTCATAGTGCTCTTCTCTGATTCCCTCCCTTTTTCACTATCTGCTTCTTTGGCATGAAAGCTGATATCAGTGAACTGTAAATAACCAGGCTCACAGATGACTGCAAACTGCAGGCAGTTAGCAAATCCTATTCTGATACTCAAATTCTCCAGGAAGGGCTAGACCAAGCAAATGCCTCATGTGTTAATTAGAGGCTTATCCTCAATGCCAAGAAATGCAGTATAGTTTCTTTTAGTAAATCCAGCATTACTTATGCTTGCCATACAGGTAACATTCCATTTAAATCTGACACAGTAATCAGGAACTTGGGACCTTTGTTGATAAATACACTACTCCTTTGATGACTGTGATGGTTTGATAATCTTTCTGTCTTCCACTTTCAAAACTTATCCTTTTTGGTATCTCCTCAAGGTTCAAAGAAATTATAGCTCCACTTTATTCCTCCCTTATTAGGACCATCATTGATTACAGTGCCCCCCCCCCCCCCCAAGCCCCGGCATATATCTTGGTAAGCATCTAAACCAATGTGAAATATATCAGCATTTACTCACCTAAAAAGATCTTGGGTCTTAGTACCCTTAATTACTGTTGAATTACAAGACCTACCCCTCTACTTGGTGTCATAAAGACTCCTGAGGAGTGATCTCTACTTAGCCTTCTATACTAGAATGGCCAAACACTTCTCTAATTCTTTCACCTAAATAGAACCAGTGGTAAAGCAAGCAGCTGGTCTCTGGGCTTAAACTTATACTACCACATCATCAGTACAGAATGGTATGACAGGCCCCTAAGCCAGTGCATTCCTTTTTTTATGAAATATGCTGCCCTTACTTATCAATGAGAGGTATTTCCCTAGCAACCTTTAAAAGCAGTTTTAATAACTGGATGGGTAATCACAAATTTCAACTTGGCATATATGGAGAAAATCTACTTAATGGGGAACATAGCAGAACTTCTTAATATTCTCCTTGGTAGTAAATTTAATGAGAACCTGCAAACCTATAGGGGCAGGAAACTTACTATTGAAAGGATGGTACACTTGATCCCCTCCCCCCAGAGATTTTCTGTGCCAGCATATACTTTAGAGTAATGAAAAGCAATTTCTGGTGGTTTCCTATCTGTGAAGCACTACGTTCAATGCTGCTTGGTCTCCCTAAGTGCATTTCACCTAACAGCAAAGTCAAGGCATGTACAACATTTCACCCACTTATCCCATCACTAGCCAATAAACAGTTCTACTGCTGCTCAGGCATTTCTCATCACATATTAAAAGGTATTTCATAGGGATATAGAAAAAAAAACATAACTACTAAGAAATTATTTAGTATAAAATAACTTTTAGGCAAAAGTAAAACATCAACACATAAAAATAAGTTGCATTCCAAATCTGTAGTGGCCCTACTTATCCCAGCTGAGTATTTTTATAGAATAAAGACTACAACATAATGGGCTTAGTCCTATTCATGTACTGACCTTCAGGCACCATGGATTGTTTTCTGGGGTGCAGTTATAGAACATGAACAAAATAGCCTGTGAGATCTCTGAAGACAGTCAATAGTGTACTGGTAAGCATTTCCAGCATTAATGACTCACAGAGAAAGTTAATTATTCTCTCTGTCATCTCCCATTATTGCACAACCTTCATGCAGACCAGGCAGCACACAGGTAAGAGAAAGGAAATAGTATTAACTGCCTGCTTTCTATTAAAAGGAATTACAAGGAGCATATTTTATTTATTTTTAAGTACCTTTTTAAACGATCACTTAATACATAGGGAAACATACATTAATAGTACAGAGAACAAACCATACCAATGTTTTCCATTTACATACTGTATACATCACGTTTTCTTTCTTTAGAACTATTATCAGTACAACATTACATAGATCATTCAATTCCTGCCTTCTCTTAAACTTCACTCCATATTATTCTGCATATATTGTTCTCACAATTTCCATGTATTTCTATGTAGTTTGCTCATTCTCTTTTCTAAAGAGCTCTCTTCCAGTTCTTTTCTCACTATTACAATATTCAGTACTTCAAATACAGTTGGCTTAGACTTTAATTTCCATTGTCTAGGTGTTTTTCTGGCAGCCAGCAGAATTAAACTTAACAAGGCCTTACTGTGTCTAGGCAATTCAGATCCTGTGTCCCATTTCAAAATAACAAATTTCCATAGTTAAAGCCATTTCCGCACCCAATATTTCTGACAGAGTACTTTGTAGAGATTTTTTTTTTAAATTTTCCAAATCATTACACTTCCAAAATGTATGTTCCCAGTTAGCTCTTTCTTCCCCATCACACCTCCAACATTTGCTATCTACCTGTGGAAAAATTATTAGATGTCCGCTAGGGGTATACAAATATATATGCAAACACTTCCAATCAAAAATTCTAAACCTTCTGGACTTTGTTGCATACTTGGGAGCCATGCACATGTCTTTCCATTGTTCCCTTGCAAATTGCTTTTTCCAGCCTCTCTTCCCAATCTTTTCTAACATCATCTGATTGATTCTTATAATTACCATGCAGTACTTTATATACTCTGCTAATTATCCCTTTTCTAACAGCAGTTTTTGTTCTAGATTCAACTAACAACTCTACAAGAGCAGATATTTCATTTATGATTCCCCTATCCCTTTCTCTTTGACTATATTTTTATATCACTCCCTAGTAGGGAAGGCAATCCCTAGCCTATAGCCAAAACTTCTTCTTGGCCTAATCCCACTCAGTTACCTTTCTTTCTCCAGTTATTTGCTCCCAACACCTTAGTTCCTTTGCCAGTTTTTTCCAGTAAATTCCATCCCCTAGTTGCCAATTTACTTTACCCCTACTCTCTATTGGGAAAATCATCTTTCTCCATTCTTGTGTTGACTTGGCTCTTAGCATACTTCCTGCTACTTTATGAGTATAATATTCTATATGGTTGTTATTATTCTCCTTAAGGAACTGCATCCAAAATTCCACTCTGTTTTCTTGAATTCCTCCACAGTTCATCAGCATCCCTTCTGCTTGTTATATATAAGAGAGTGGAAAACAAACAAGCTAATATAATTGCAGTTGTAAAAAGCTTAGCATTGTTCATGGCTTTCATCATTTTGTCTTATTTTTAAAGCCTACATACTTAGAAAAATACCTGTTTACAGCTTAAGACAAAGCTAGTAATCTAGCCATCTACCCTTGTAAAATAAAAAGAGAAAATATCCTTATTCTATGTATTATATAATCAGTGCACTTTTACAACTCACCCCTGCCAAGGCAGCCCAAGATCACAGCATATGAACATTAAACTCACGTTTGTCCAGCCTTTCTTCTCATGTTATTTTGTAAAATACATATGTCTTATAACTAGAAAAGTACTTGTTTATTTTCATATGTTTAACACATATGGCATTCACCAAAAAGACCCCCCATTTAAAATAATCCTGACTACACACTACACAGTTTTTTACTGTACATAACATGCAAGTTATATTGCAAAATGTTTTATACAGCTACAAACAAAAATGAAAATTGTTTAGTTTTTTCCTTTTTAGTGTCCCTTTTAAACATCTGTCACACAAAGTAGGGTACATGCTTTATAGTCCACCCACAATTCCAACAAAGTCAACAGAGGTCTTGGGTTGATCAGCCACTTTTTCTTGCAAAACCATATTTCACAAATGTGTTAAGATGCTGTATAGTCTTCCATGTATTCAGTTTTTTTCAGAGTTACTGGTGGTCTTCCTGCTCATCTCCATCTCCCAACACTAGACTCTGGTTCAAGTCCAAGGTACTACTGATTATTCTAGTCAACTCTTGTACTTTTTTTCTGTTTCTCAAGCATTTTTTCTTTGGAACACTGGAAAAGGCTTCACTGGCTGTCTCTTTGTGAAACGTATCATCTGAAGAATGAGAAGCAGAGTCCCCTTCTGCTTGCTGACTCACTTTTTGTTGGCTAAACTTTGTTATTTCCTTCTTAGCCTGTTCTGCATCAAATAATGACTTTGATCCTCCAGGAAAAAAAAAACACTTTGAAGACAGCTGAATACAGCAGCTTGAATCTCACACCTGCCTCTCAACATTCCCTAATTGCTGGGGTACATTTGCTTCTCTTCTACCTGATTTACAGTGAATAATCATTTCCATACATACTCTGCTGTCTCCAATTTTTAATACTTTGCTTTTCTGCCACAATTTGTTGGGGTCAACTTTTTCTGCTGGTATGATTGCATCTTTAATATAGGTTTTGGCTGCTTTCTCTTGGCCAGGTTTGGAGTATATACTCGATGTGCCCTTTCAGTTAACAAATTCTGCTATGGAACAGCAGTCCAGTTGCTTATTTGTGCTTTCATAAAATTAATACAGTCTATTCCTTCCAGTTTCTGTGGTAGAGCAGAAAATCTCAGGTTTTCTCTGCATGCCCTGTTTTATGAAACTACTATTTGTTTAAACAGTTTTAGAGAAACCTCATATTCAGCTAGGTTTTTCTTCATATAATCCTCTGAATTTTTTGCAGTTTTATCAGTTCATCTGAATGGCTAGTTAAAGTTTCTATTTTTTCCCACTTTTATTGTTTGACAATACATTTTTTCAATGTTTCATTTATTTTAATCATCTCTGAGTACATTTGAGTTATTTTGTTGTTTAAAATTACTGGAAGCCATCTCTTGAACCAAAGCTGAAACATGCATTGCGTTTTCCTGAACCCTTCCCAGACAGGGTTTTTTCTTCAACTTTTTTGGTT